>NW_024802936.1:3828350-3942121 GCF_019175285.1 Sceloporus undulatus
TAGTTTTCTTAGGTGAGGAATATTCAGAGGTGGTTTTGTCAGTTCCTTCCTCTGAAATATAGCCTAAAGCATCTGGTATTCATTGGTGGTCTCCCATCCAAATACTCATCCTGCTTAGCTTCCAATATCAGATGTAATCTGCGGTCTTTAAGGTTTCTTAGGCATCTTGTACTTTACAGTATAAACAGGAACCATCACTGCCTTGCCCATGTTCAGAAAGGATTATGTTCTGGTCTCAGTAGAGATCAGAACCTGTTCTGCAACCTGACAACTTTTTAAGTGGAATGCAACAATTTACATGTCCATCTTCAAGGTGAACCACTCTGGTGTTCTAGGAACAAGAGACCAGCAGATTTTTCAGTATGATTTCAACAATTACCTGCTATGTTTTATTGAAAAACTAATCACAATTTGTTCAAAATTAACTCCCTATTGAATCCCTTACCCTTGTATCGTGAACTGAACCTTTTCAGTATACAGTACACACACAATATGGAAGGATGCTTTTATTGTGTGGGGCCCAATTTTACTTCTTTATTATAAAAAGAGCCACTCCAGCCAAAGGAAATACTGTCAAGTAATCAGAAGATACACTGCAAATACTGATTTTTAAAACTTTCACCAGCATTTTTTTTTAAAAAAACAACAGTACTGAGTTAATATTAACATTTTGGTAGAGGTATCTGTTGCACAAAGAGACTTTAAAAATTGTATTCTAAACGTTTTGGCTAAAAACATTATCCTGAGCTGGAAAATATAGGGAGATCACTATACAATTACAGTTAAAAACATTTGTTCTTCATTAACAGTAGACAAAACCTCTTAAAATGGACAATTTCCCCTGCCATTTAGCGCTCAGCCCCAGGGCAGGAATGTGGAAAGACTCCACGCAGGTCAAAGGCTTCGCTGAAGTCAAAAGATTCCGCCTGTTGGCCCTTAATCAGCATGAGGTTTCTCAAACACCCTCGGAATGAGCTCTTACTGGTCAAGCAATTTTGTTTTACATCAGCTAGAAAACAAGTGAGAGAACATAGTGAGCTTGTTTACTGTCTGGAAGAGATTAAAATTTGCACTTTAAGAACTGCCTGATGCATTGTAATAATTCCTAAAAGATAAACCAAAAGAATAAAAATAGAAAGCATGGCAGACAGTATTGCTCTCCTTCCATAGGATTTGCAGTGCATGGCATGCATCAAGGCAATTCCAGTAAAAAGGAGGGAAGAGAATTGTCCTTGGGACATAGAAACAGTAGCCAGACAGTTCTGTGGTGATAGTCAGGACTGGCAGTGGATCTGAAAGATATCATTTGGCTCCTATCAGCAAATTGGCCACAATACAGTTTTGAAGAGGAGGAAGAAATACAAGAGCAACCACTAGGAAGCTGCTCACATCATAGGACCCTGCTGTGTTTTATAGTCCTTTCTCTTCCAGGAAATTGGTTATATCCTGGCCCAGCATTTTCATTAGTCATTCAGAACAAACAACTACAAGTTGAGGTTGGGAGAGTATTGCAATTACTTGTTTGTCCCCACACACCCTTACTTTTGAAAGTGAGGAAAGCTACATACCAGGATAGCCTCCAACGTAAATGGGGTTGTTTGTATCTGCAGAGGTTGAGTGCATATGTGGATTATCAGTGTGAACCAAGTTCCCATCAACTGTCAGAGCAATATGATGTTTGCTTTTGTTTGCTTGAAGTTTGTGCCACTGTCCATCGCACAGACTGGTTGTGCCTTTTGGTGCATATGTAGCTGTTATTCTGCCAGCTCCATTGTTAACGCTGAATAAAATCTACACAAAATCAGCCAAATGGCAGTAAGGACAGAAGACAAGTGAAATAAATGGCTCTTTTAACCCAACAAATTGCTTAACAATGACATGGGGCAGTTTTCATTTTAATCACATGGATAATGATTAAATCAAAGTTCACTTGAAATGCAGTTTTGTACATTCCTTACACTTGGCTAAGGAACAACTAATAAAATATTGCCTATGTGAATAATGTGGGTATCTCTATTAATTTAAGCAGATAACTAACTATTACTGCAGCAACCACAAACAGGTCCATGGAGGTTCAAGGGGGTCGACATAACTACCGGGTTTCTTGTTTAAAATGTGTCATTTGGGAAACTGAACACTACTATCCTGTCATAAGTGGAAAGATGAATGATATAAACTGATTGGTCATCATTCTATCTTTGGATTCTGTGAAAGAATATTCATAATTTTTCTAATGCTTTGAATAGAGGTTCAGGTACCCCATCAAAAAATCTGTGAAGTGCGAGGGTGAAAAGACCAACACTTTTTAAAATTATTATTAGAAAGAACAGCAAAATAATGGCTGGGATCCTGTCTAGTATTTATGATGTTGTAAGTAAGACTTATGATGTTGTAAATATTTCCAGTTCACATTTACAGACATGGCACCATTGCAATGACTGAAAAGGTCTCCTCAAATGCACCTTGGAAACCAGGCAGCCACATCAACTGAAGGAATCCCAAGGCATTGCAGGGCAGTAAACAATAATGTATCCCGCCTCCTCCTGCCAACAAGGCTCAGTGCAAAGAGCAATTGCAACAGAATCCTGTGTAGGGATTTGGAGAGGAAGGTTGAATTGGAAGACAAAGCTATGACAACGGAGCTCCATCATCGTAGCTGTCTGATGATGTAGGATCTCAGCCAATGTTTTTTGCAGAAAGAAGACAGATCTGAGGAGGTAGGGTGGATTAATCCTTAGCAATGGACTGGGATCATGTTGTTGGATGACATGCCTCAACACCCCTACCCAGAATAGGTAATGGTAAGCAATGCTGGGAGTTAGTAATAATCTAGGCCAAACATTTTAACAATGAAACTTTTTATGCATGTCCACGCCAATGCTTGGAAATGTACCTTGGAACTTATGGTGTTCAACTTAACTTACATTGAAGTGTGTCTGAAACTGCAGCCTAAGTTGTTGGCTGTTTAAAAAGATTTTTATGTGCTCAGCCCCATGGCAAGTGGTGTGTGGACCATAGGTGTTTATTTTAATTTGCAACTCAGCTTTGCAAAGAGAATAAACTAAGGTTTTCACAGCCAGCTGACAGCTCTTTACACCCTCTACCTCAATAGAGGTGCCTCAGCTTTACACTTCGATAGACAGAAAACCATTTCATTTATGCCACAACTGAGCTGACTATCTTGTGCAAGGAGTAGGGCCAAGCTGTTCTCCACTGATTCGTGAGGAGTGGGAAATGGCAATATTTTTATAACTACCTCCTCACCTACCCAGGTAATCTGAGAGAAGTAACCATAAAGCAATATAGCCCCCTTTTCTGAACCTCATTGTGAAGACACATCAATGAATTTACTCACAATCCTAAGAAAAAAACAGCACATTATACAAGACAGGCACTCTGGAGTTAATGGAAAGAAATACAAAGGTAACAGTGGGTTCACATTATTCTACGAATGCTTTGTTTAATGGGAAATTTTCCTAGGAACCTAAAATAGTATGTAAAAGTTGATTTGGTTGAAATAATGTTTACTGCTACTCTGAACTGTTTTTAAGTGGTTCACAATTTCCTTCAATGGCAATATATTATCTGACAGACTTGGCAAAATGCTTTTGAAAAAGTGCATTTTAGATTTCTCAAGTTTATTTTGAGTATATTTATAAAATAGTAGCTATGATGTGAAAATTGTCTTTAATACAGTATTTATGATTTTTCATTTCTTTCATTAACCTAATTTTCATACCCCTTCATTTCTCATTTCTTTAATTAGAGAACCACAAAGAAACATTTCTTACCCCCATGTGTATTAAAACAGATAGCTGCAAAATCAGCTTAATAACCAGAAGCAGGGTGGGGTGGGATTGGTGTTGAAAATTAGCAGCATGATTCACTGATATAGTTAAAATACATTTGTTAACTAATAGAGAACGAATGGATAAACCCCATATTTATAATGAAAAGTATACTCAGCAGTTTGCACTGCCATACATTAACAATTTCCACAGCTTTTTTCTAAAAAATTACACATAACATGCATTTTTCTTGATGCTGATTAAAAGCCCACAGCTAGATTCATCAAGTCTGATCAACAAAGATATAATCATACATCATTTGAATTCATACCATACCTTCCCATTTACAAGCTCCAGTCCAACAGCATCTACTTTAGCACTACTGATTCCAAGAAGAACTCCATTTGCAATAGTCGTGCGAAACTCAAATGTGATATTAACATCAGACCGTACTTTATAACCTTCCTTAACTAAAGGAAAGAGAGAAGAAGAAAAAGAATTGAGAGAGTCATCTCAAATCCTTTCAGAATGGAGTGTCATGGTGAAGGGAACATCTGGATAAACCAAGACAATCAGGTTGGCAGGGCTGGACCTTGCCCAGATGACATTGCTTGCTCCCTGATTTAAATAATCTATGAAATGCATAGGGCCAGCTCTATTACATTTTGGCCAAGCAAGGCAGATATGGGGAATGCATCATCAGTGCACTGTGCTTCTCAGGTTATCAGGTAATTATTAATTTTTCTAATATGCCAGGGACTAACACTACATTGTACTCATTGGCTGCAGCTATCCCTTTCATTCATGAAAACTTGTCAGGGATTGGCAGCCATTGACTCAGGGACTAGGAAACACCACTGTGAGCAGCACTGCTTTGGCACATCCTTTTGAATTCCCTGGCCATTCTCATTCTCCTAAACCAAAAATCAGCAGCAGCAATACTTGTTTGTGGTTGGCTTGGCTGTCTGTCCATCCCAGTTAAATGCATGCTCCCAACATATGACAAGACAGTGCCATAAGAGAAAGGTCCCATGCCAAGTGAGCTGCCAGAGAGGTAACTCAATCAGGCATACTCATTCCACATGTGCATGCTTTGGAAGCAGACAAGATAATCAAAACAAAACGTGTATGTAAATCTTCATTAATTATCAATGAAGTCAATAAAAACAATTGGCATCTGAAAATCATTCAACATTTAAAGAGGCCGTAACAGCTCATAAAGCCTAAGGGGGCCTCCATTTACAAGGAATTCATGTGTTACATATGGTAATTTGTAACTGTAAACAATGGCTACGAAGCAGGTCTCAAGATGGAGAAACTTACAGCAGTTTCCCAATGTACAAGACTGCCCCAGTAGCTTATTTCACAACAGAAATAATAAATTCAAGCAACTGCCCAACTTCTCAACCTTACAGACCTTTACCTGCTTTTTTGTCAATTGACGAAAGGAGTATATTTCTCAAACACAGAATAATTATATGAGGAAATCTTTATATACTAGTAGTAGGTAGTTAAGAAATGCCTTCCTTTCATTTCCAGCCCTATTTCAATTAGTATTTTCAAAAATAATTAAAATTAGTAGATTAATTCATTTAACTCTAGTAAAACATCCTCTTCCTTACCAAGAGCAAGAAAACCACTTCCATCAAAAAAGGTTCCTTCCTGGGCTGCAACGTAGCATTTGTTCACAGAAAAAATGGAAACTGGGTTGTCTTTGTTCACTTCTTTGTTATTAATGGTTATTCCACCAATGCATGCAGGGATACTGTGAGTAACCTGCAAATATAGTCAGTACCAGTGTCAGCACAGCATAAATTAATACACAGACACATCAGGCAATTATTGTTTCAGAACTATAATTCACGAAGAAGTTACTGGTAGAGACAGAAAGAAAAAAATAATATACTTATGCATATTTGTGTCTTGTCTCTAAAAGAGACATTGAGCCACAGTGGATAGATTGTTAAAGTAGGACTGCCCTTCTCATCAATGTTTTAAATAAAATACATTACAAATATTTATAACAATTTTAAAGTTTCCTTACATTTCCAATATTCTTGGCTGAGTAATCAAAGGGTAGACCCCCCAAGTACAGCTTCCCATCAACATCCAGTGTGTTTCCATCTCCTGGAACATTTACAGACACAGGTTCCTGCCCATCAACTTTGATTATACCTTTCTTTTTTGTATACTCTGTCTTCACCTGTAAGATAGTATATATTAGTTGGGATTTGCCATCAATAGTCAAGATTCTAGAGCATGAAGCTTAGTACCTATGGAGTTCCATATACTGTTTGGGTTGCTTATGACTATCAAACTTGTTCCTCTCTCTTCCAATGCTGGAAGCAAATGAAGTCTTAATTTATTACATTTTTGCAACATTGGCTATCTAAATACAGAGTGTATTTATGAAATGCAAACTCTAATCATGAGAAAGGATTTTTAAGAAGTTCTACATGAAGAGAATTTAAATAGTCAATGTGGAAGGAGACTACTTCACTAAGGGGTGAAACAGGCAAAATAAGCAGGTATCCGACCAGCTTCAAGGTGAGGCATTTAGAAAGCACACCCACACTGCGCTATGGAGTGAAAAGTCAGACTAAAAAGAAGCTGGATTTTTCCGCTTCTTCCTTGAAAGTACACACCTTTGCATGTACAGTATATATAAATGCACCTACACCAGGGCAGCTCTAAAAGGGTGCTCTTTCAAACCCTAACTCTAATTGTACATGTAAACACCCCACTGCAGAAGCACATTTAAAAGGGATAGAGCTACTGTACCCAAGTGGTGAGGGTGGCAATGCCCAAAAGAGAAACAGTGACATCTCTCATGGAGATGAGTACAACATACACAGAACTGACAGTCAAAGAGGGGGCATGGGGTGAAGGGGGGCATGACTGTACCTTGCCCACAACTGCATGAGCACACCTCTGCTCTGATGCTGTCCCAATGAAGCGCTGCACATGGGAATGAGTACAGGTTCAGAGAGACAGTCATCCAATGGGATGGCAGTCACCAGCGGTTCATTTCTGCAAAGGTGTGCAGAGATGGTGGGGGGAAAGTTTTTTTAAAAATATCTAATGACACAGCTTGAAGCTGCGCCATGTGGTCATAAGATGCGCACTCCAGACACCTTGGGAGTGGGCAGTGCGGTTGGTTATCAATGCGACTTAGGAAAAGGCAGCTTCAAGCCGCCTTTTCCTGCCCATCTGTTTTGCCCCAAAGATTTCTTCTTTCTGAATACAGAGTGGAAGTGAAGAGCAAGAAGAGACTCACCCTTTGTAGGGGCCGATATAAGTTTACAGTATATGCAATAATTTGGTGCACCCACCGTATGCCATTTTCCATCACTGACGATTGCTCCATGAAAAGCTACTGCCCGTCCTTTTCCAAGATCAAATGAAAAATAAAGCTTCCCTCCTCGTAACTGAAGGGCTGCATAATCAATCTGCTTTTGGTGAGCCATGTAGTATACGAGGCCATTGGAAGCAAAGGTCCTGAGGTTCAACTGCACTGAAAGCCTAAGAAGGAGCATACAGAAATGATTAAACCCCAGAGTGCCCCACTCAGCCTCAACGAAGTGATTACTTTTGATGTACTACATTTATATCACTAACATCATCATCATTATTGTCATTTACATATTACTTGGATCTACAAGTATTCTGGATAATTAAATAACCCTATAAAGTAGGGGTTGGCAACCCCCGGCCCGCAGGCCGGCTGCGGCCCGCGGAGGCGGCAGGACCGGCCCCAGCCCGGTCCTGCCGCCGCCACTGCCACCTCCTCCTCCACCTCGCGGAGGAGGAAAAGGAGGGCCACGCAGCCTGGGGCAGAAGAAGCAAAGGGGGAAGCCCCGCGCCGCCCTCCCTGCCTCCCAGCGTGAGCCCACGCCGCCCTCCTTGCCTCCCCGCGTGGGCCCGCGCTGCCCTCCCCGCCTCCCACACGGGCCCACGCCGCTCACCTCCTTCTCCTCTGCCTCTTCCGCCCTGCCCCCAGGCCGTGTGGCGCATGGAGGAGGGGGGAGGAAGAAGAGGAGGGGGAGGAGGAGAAGAAAGAAGAGGAGGAAGAGGAGGAGGGGGAGCAGAAGGAGGAGGAGAAAGAGGAGGAGGAAGGAAGAGGTGGTGAGTAGCCAGAGGCCTCAAGGTTTTTTAAATTTTTATTTTGGGTGCTTTTAATGCTAACAAGTCTCCCTTGGTTTGACAATGATAGTGTGATGATGATGATGATGATGATGATGATGATATGAGTCAGCTTGAGAGGCATGCAGGCACTGTTTCTTAAGCCGAGAGAGTGTCACCTTCCAAAGTGTGTTTTGGGTGCTTTTAATGCTAACAAGTCTCCCTTGTTTTGACAGTGATAGTGTGGTGGTGATGATGATGAGAGTCAGCTTGAGAGGCATGCACGCACTGTTTCTGAAGCCAAGAGAGTGTGACTTTCCAAAGTGCCTTTTCTGTGTGTTTTTGGTTCTTTAATGGTGATATTGATATCAGGAAGCCTCTGAGGCAAGGCCAATGTAAATTGCTGTGATTTTTACAAACTCATGCGCAGTGAAGAAAAACCAAAGTCCCTTGACCAAGTACACACTTCTGAGAAGTACACTTGGTGCAAGAACAGTGAAACCACCTTGACATGTTCAATATGCATAGCCATGTGAACTCATGTTCAGTATGAAACCCAAAGAGTTTGGTTATGCAATAAGCCTCTGAAATATGCAAGAGGCCATCTTAAGTAAAGCCATGTTCAATGCCCAAATGTGCTGTTTGGAATGGGGGGAGGGGGGTTGGCCAGAAAGTCCATTTCTGCCATCTGTCTAGGAATAATGCCCAAATGTCCTCCATTTTGATCATGCCTAAGAAACATGCATTTATATTAACATTTTTTAAAAATGATCAAATTTTTTCGCATGTCCTCCATTTTAAAAAATGTGTCCTACATTTGAAAATGTTGTCCTATATTATTTAATTATTTAATTATTTATTTTTGGGTTTCGCCCCCCCCCCCCCCCCATTGTCTGTGGGACACCAACCTGGCCCCTGGCTCAAAAAGGTTGCCTACCCCTGCTACAAAGAATACTGTGGGCAGTGTAACTGTACTGCAGTTCCAATTAGATCCCAATTACTCTTGTAAATGGAAATACTCATTTGCAGAAGAATCCAAGCCCCAAAATTAAATGAAATAATCAGTGTGGGAAGAGTGATAGAAACATGAAGGCCACAAGGATGAGCAAAAATGGAAATCTGAAGAAAGTAAGCTGAAAAAGACAAGGACTATAGGCTTAAAAATAAAGATGCAGAGGACCTACTTAGGGAATTTCTAAGGCCCTGGGCCAGCCTGGGGCTGAAATTAGGGTAAGGTAGAGCTGGGCATTGACATATGCCCAGCTTTAATATCAGTGTGCAGGCACCATCTTGCTGCACCCCTGTCTACACGGAGCATGCAATGTTGATGTTTGCGCAGCGCAATGCCCAAACAGCACCGCACTGCATGGATGTCATGACCATGCACAAACACGCCAAAGGCACCCTGCACACATAAAAAGAACCCACCGGGAGTCTCCTGGAGGCTACGCCGTTTGTCTGCTGCAGCCTCCATCTGGGGTAGAAAGGGGCAGCATCTCGCTGCCTTTTCTGCCAATCTGTTTGTGCTTAATGTCTATTTTGTGGTGATTGCAGGATAGAACTTTTTTGAAAAAAAGTTAGTGGAATAATCAATGGGAGGATTCAGATTTGGAGGCACATAAGTGGGCTGGCAATAGTAAACTTCCTCTAGCTTTTTTCTCCAACTAGTTGAAAATGCTCCACAGAGGGGTCATGTGATGAACTGTGCTACAAATCAGTGAAAGGAGGCACATTTCTGCTAGGAGGAGGAAGATCATGGATCCAATCCAATGCTTTTATATTTTCCACTCTTGGAGCTAAGCACACACAATGTGTGTGATTTTCATGGCATCTACCATGCACTAGGTGTTTGCAAAGCTATCAGTTTCACTTTCTCCTGCATACATTTTTTAAAATAGAAAAATCTCACTTCCATAAAATATACAAATTAATTTGAAAATGGGCAGGGCAAAGGAAGCTTATTTAAAAAGTTAACCAAATGAAATTCTAATCCATCTATACTGGTGAATCGTCACAGTTATTTTCAGTATTGATAGGATAAGGCTTATATCTGCCAGCCACCTTCGGTATGATGGATATGATGGATTCAAAGCCATACTTTAGAAAGTTGAGAACTTATGACAATGGGTAAATTTGTTCTCTTGAATGAATTTTTAACTGAAATTCTTTCAACTTAAACTGTTTCTGTGCCCTATGCTATTGTCACTCAGCCTCAGTTACCATGCCGTAAAATTGGAAGAATGACCTCTCATAAAGGTTTGGAAGGCAACCATCATTGTACAGGATAAAGCATATATAATAAAGTGCCATAAAAATATACACCTACTTTTTTCTTACTGTAGAGTGATTGAAAAGTAGCACCAAGTGACTATTTCTGGAAAGCCCAAACTGATAAGCCCAGGAGACATAATTTAGTGTTTCACCCTCTGCGCATGGTTTCTGTTAATGAGACAGCTCAAGTTAAATGACTTAATATCTCACCATTACATGTGACAAAATATTCTGGCTATATTTCAACAGAACCCTGACAATTCACAGTACAAATTACATGTATGAAACTCAGATATAAGAATCCAAGCAGATACATCATGATGCTCACCAGTCAAAAAGAAAACTGAGTTTGTGTAAGCATACTTAAAATTTATTCAGTGAAAGAGACATTCCTATTTCCGAGTGAGCACACTTCTCTATCATCCAGGACAAAGTGAAAGGTTGGTCCAGCTGTGAACTAAGCAGCTTATCCCTTTTCTTGTCTGACTGTAATGGCTAAAAACTCAAATCCAATATATTTCCCTCTGGATGAACATAACTCTTCTGGCATATCTGTTTACTTGAAACTACAGCTACAGAAACACACACTCCCACCCCAGTAGACAAAATAATTTTTGCAGTAAGTTATTCTCAAGTAAAATCAATATACGGAACTGGAAATTATGGCTCCAAGGACTAAGTCAAGCATTAATTGGAATTATGTGTTTCAAGACTTCTAGTTGATTTTCCTAAAGGATCAGCACTGCAATAAGTGACACTAAGAATTTCTTTCTCTCAATTAGTCCCAAAGGTGCTAAAATATCCCTTTGCAAGCTGTCAGATCAGTTGGCCATTATAACTGAGTATTCATTCAGTAATAATAATTTGCAACATAAATTGGGTGTGAGTATAAGTTTATAATCATCTTCCATAGGCTGGACAATGAATACAAAGTATATCATTTTTCTCTACCTTCTTGAGCCTTGAACCAGTTTATTTTACTAACTTCTTTCAGCAACACCACTAAACTTACAAATGCTTTTTTGCTGCTGAACAGAAAGGAATACATTACCCTGACAGTGCAATAAAACTGTGGCTCATTTCCTGCTTCCCACTCTGCCTCCCCTTGACTTATCCCACCTTTTCAGAGTGCATTTTGCCAGATAGAACAGTTGTCTGCATCTTTATTTACATTGTTCTATGCCTTCAAGCCATTTATGACTTATAGCACCTGTAAGACAAATCTATCACAGGGTTTTCTTGGTGAATTTTTTTCAGAGGTTGCCCCTGTCTTCTTCTTGAGGCTGAGAGATTGTGACTTGCCCAAGATCACTTGGCAGAGTGATGCCATGGCAGAGTGGGAATTTGACCCCTGGTCTCCCAGTTTCCTAGTCCAACACTAAAAGCACTACAGCATGCTGGGCTTATTTACATACTTCCTTAATTTCAGCAAGAGGCTGTAGAGAAACAGGTAGCATCTGCATTTCAGAAAGAATCTCTGTGTCTTCTACATGGATGGCAGGTTTAGGCTTTTCCCAAAGGAAACAGCTGCCCATATCAACACCTTCATACCTCATTGCAGTTGTGAAATCCAGAAACCTAGATTTTAAAGGAAAGACACAATTTACTTTGTTGAAATGAAGCACAAAAAAACACAGAACTTTGTTTATAGTGGTGCTATGCGTACTACAAAAACTGGTAACATTTTCAGGTTGCATCTAATGCCTACAAAATCCTGCTTGTGATGTTCTAAACAAACCTCACATGTATTTATACCAGCCAGGCATTTCTTCAGTTCTTTGTTCAGAGTATAACATCTACAGTTCTTGCATTTTGGTTTGTCCTCTTGGTAGTAAATTGTATCCATTTCAAAATGAACTGTAGCACAAGTGTATCCTCTCAAGAGCTTAAAAGGTACTGTAATGGCAAATCATATTCCTTTATTAAATGAAGGCATCCATTGTCAGTCTGGAGGGAGTGAGATAAAAACTGTGCTTGAAGATGTGTGTATGTGTTTATAATTCTGTAACTTTTTGAGGACTTTCTCCCATGAGCAAATAATCAGTCTGAGTAAGTACATGTATTACTCAGAAACATTTAAAAGCTTGCAATATTTCCCATTTTCATAAATGGCTTTCTTATGACAGATGGTTATGCAATACAGCCCTGATTATGCAAGGTAGCCCTGGTAAGTACTTGGATAGGACACCACCAACAGATACCAGGTGCTATAGGCTATATTTTAGAGGAAGGAACTGGCAAAACCATCTCTAATTCTATGAAATTCATGGAGTCACCATAAGTCAACAGGTGACTTGAAGGTACATACCCACAGACAAACTCCAACCTATATCAGGGTGGGAAATATGCAGCCCAAGGACTATTTTCAATGTGCCTCTTTCCTACATCCCATTTATCAGATGTTTCCAGACCTTATTGATTTTTTAAATACAATATAGTAACCAGTCAGTTATGACCTATATTGGGGTGGGCAACATGCATCCTGTAGGCCGCATGTGACCCTCTCATAATCCACATCCCTAAAATTAAATTTAAAAAATCCATGTGCTTCCCCCCCCCCCCCCCTTTTTTTTTTTTTTTGCCCTCCTCCCTTGGTTCAGTACAGAGTGATCTTGCCTCCCCAAACCCCATATACTGCAAGAATCTTCTGAATGCCACCAAAAGCAGCTGAAAATTGAGTAAGAACTGGATGTGACATCTTTTAGTTCCTGTTTCAATGCTGACCATTGTGTGTGTTGTAGAGGGCTATTGGTGGGTTTTTAAGGTACAGTGGAGGATTGAGGAAGAGAAATCACGGTATTTTGTAGTGGGTTTTGAGCCAAATAGTTGCATAGAAAATTTTTAAAATAATGTTTAGGTGATCTGAGGGCTTTGGTGCACTGGCACAGACTACTTGGGGGCACACTATGAAAACTGTCCCCCACCATCTCCACTGTTGTCCATCCCTGTCCTATAGGAATAGATGTTTTACATAGGACCTAAATGATCTGTTTTCCTGTCACAAAGTATGTGTGCTTAAATAAGAGAGTATAAATTCTATGTATTAGTGTTTGAAAGGGAATGTATACTTATGGATGTCAACTTACTCCATGTTAAATATCAGATTACTTATACAGCCATAGAAAGAGTCGTTCATCTTTAGCCCTGAAATGCCTTCTCCAGCAGGAATGCCACCAATGAAAAGGTGAGATATATTCATTGGTCTAGTTTCCGCCAAAGGGCCGAGTCTGATTTCTGCAGGGCTACTCTCATCCACTTGGACTGTTATCATCCTGAGGGGGAAAAAGCAAAGTGAAACTGGTTAAATTTTAAACAATCTATTAGTCTGAAAGCATGATAAAACAGAGGTGTGAGGTAATTGTATGGGTGAAGCAGCAATGCTAGAAACAAAACATCTCTTTACAGACAAAAAGAGTCCAGGGAGTTTTGTTTCTTTGTATTTTTGTGTTTATTAGTTTTATATTGTTAGGATATTTTTGTCTATATTTATGTTTATGATGTTTTGAGTAGGTTATTATTATTATTATTATTATTATTATTATTATTATTATTAAACTATTTCTAAAGCGCTGTAATTAATTTTGTTACTTTGTTGTGTGGACGGTTTTAATAAAATACCTTTTTAAAAAGTTTTAAGCAATCTAGTTGCCTCAGATCCAGTTCTCAGTGCCTGGTTATTACCAATGGAGGATTAATACTACAGTCACCCATCCAAACTTACAGGGGATCTGTTCCAGGCCCCCCCCCCCCCATGAAAATGGCGAGTTCCATAGAAAATAATGGAGTCGTGCTTGTGGAGCACATACGGAGCTGTGCACGCCCATTTTAAATATAGCATCTCATCCCTCCTGCAAAGAGCAAGACTGCAGACTCCAAGTCCACACATATGGAGGAACAACTGTACGTTTCTTTTAATGCCTTTGTTCTTGGCTGCCCCAGAGCCATTACGGGTTTGGCTTAGCCTTTCATTTGCTTCAAACCCACCCACCACCACCACCACCACCCAACTACTTTTATCAAACATCTTACACAAGATGTAGACCTGCATATAATTTTTGCCTAATGAAAAAGCTAACTGGCTTTGGAAGCAAAATGTGTATTTTGGATTTATTTTGTGGCCAGCCAGGCAGTTGTTGTTGTTGTTATGTTGAGGGGAAGAGACATGTAACTGCTGGAACAATTGTAACTAACAGGAGTGGACTGATTGGGGACTCTGCTTTCTGACAGTGTTCTCTCCAACCTAGGTTTAAAGCAATCTGAATTTGCCTCTATTGACAAACTTTGCCTGTCATCAAAATCCAAATTTATTTCCAAACTCAACTGTACAGAAACTTCCCAAAGAACTCACTGTACTTTCCCTATGAAATGGCCTGTCACCAGTGGAAAAACTGAAATTATTAAAGTCATTTTACTGCCTTGGTCATGAGGAGATTGGCCAACCTTTGAACTCTGTTGACCGTCTGTCGACCCTCTGTCGACCCTCCCTTCGGGTCACCTTAAACACCCCAGACAAGATGCAGATTCCTTATTCTAACTTCAGTTTTCTTCCCCTGTATGACTTTTTCTCTCTCTGTCTGATGAGGAAACCATTAGACTTCTCAAGCTAGAATGAAGAATTCTGCAACTTTGGTTGGTCTAATAAAAGTATCACCACAATGTGTATTTTGGATTTTTCTATGGATGAAAGATTCAGTGATTTTCCAAATCCACCTGAAACTGCTCAAAAACAAATATGGCAGCTCTGTTGGAACCTTATTCTGGTGGTGGAACCTATTTATTTAATATTATTATAATTAATTTCTAGTGCTAATCCTGTTGTAGCTGGATTTCTATGTTTCTCAGCCTAATAAATAAAATAGCTAATTATGTATTTATATTTTCCATCAATAGTTGCTATGATTCCCTCTGGTGGTCAAAGTGTCTGTAGATTTCAAGGGCGCATTCATGCACAGCTTAATCAGTGGTTATGTGCTGTATGTAATTAACATATGAATAAGAACTCCTCCATTAATAACAGAAAAATACAACTGTGATTATTGTACTGAAATAAGCTGAGCTAAGTCAGTTCTTTGAGGAACATGATAAACTGACAACAGGCTATAATTAAACAAATGCTTCAGCATGTACCTCTTATTACGAGTCAGAATGACAGAATGTTCTTGCCCATCACTGTAAGTTCCATTATCAGGTGCAACCAAGACCTTTCTTGTACTTGCTCTGTCGCCAGCATTAACGTGCACTGCCAAATGACCATTGACCAGTATAATGGAGAAAAAGGGCTGGGAATAATTCAGAAGAGGATCAGATTAATTTAATAATGTCTGACTAGAGGTTTGAAGTTCTTGGGGTGAGGGAGAAAGAAACTGGGTGGGGTGGGGTGGAGAAAACTCATACAAAATATTTTCTCTTTTGGAATGAATAAAACACATCATAAGGTGTGGCTTTGTTTATTAATAATGTATCACATTAACATTTTTTTTCTATCTAAGGCAATCCACTTTCATTAGATAATAATTCTTCTGTAGTGTGAGCAATCAAACCTACAATACATTTCTGCACAGGTGGGATCAATGTAGCCTATGCACCATATGTTGTGGTGAGGGGGCTTACATGTGGTTTTCAGGGCCCCTGCCCATAAATGGATTTCTTTTTTCTTTAATGACCAAAAATGTTGAAACTACATCTCCCAATTGCTGCCAGGGGAGAGGGGTGGTGGTGAAAAAAATATAAAATGGGAACCAGAAATAACTGAAACATTCTTCTGATTCCTGTGTGTTGCATAGGAAGTTTTAGAGGACTCAAAAATACAGTTGTGTGCAGCTCTCTTGCCCTCCACACCTGCCCACTCTGGGCAAGGTTTTCATGTTGTTATGAACTGCTGCCTGCCTTCTTCTAGTTACCTTTATCTGGTCGGACATTGCTTAAAGCATGTACCCTACATTTGCTGTTCTTTTGCTTATACAAAAGTAAGATAACATCTGGGAGTAAGACCTAGTGAAATCATGTCTTCTATGTAGACATGTGACAGCCAGCAAGGTGTTTGGGTTTAAGTGTAGGACTAGGACTCAGAAGATCAGGGTTCGATTTCCTGCTCAGCCATGGAAACCTATGGGGTGCCCTTGGGAGAGTTACACACTCTCAGACCCAGAAAGCCCCATAATAGCATCACCTCAAGGTCACCATAATTTGGAAACAACTTGAAAGCACATAACCATGACATGTAGATATGTATAATATCACATAACACAGAATCTGTATCTTTGAGGCTGAAATCCTATGCACGTATACTTTGGAATAATTAACCCTACTATACAGAGAACATTATTCTATACATTTCATGCGTATGTCAAATAGGAATATTTTTGGATAAATTATATCTTGCAGAAGAAGGAAAATAAATCATGGTTCAATAATAAAGTGATTTTACACAAAAAAATTTTTAGAGAGACTGAAAAAAACAAGAAAGGAGAACACAATTTTTCCTTTGTTTAAAATGTCAGGAAATTTTGATTTTATATTTTATTTTTGTGAGATGTGTTGCCCATGTGAGGTAGCATTACCACCTGATTTTTTATGATGCCTCTAGTTTCTAATAAAAACTAAGGCATCTGAAAACATATGATCAAAAAAGTCAGTCCGAAAATGGGTTGCTTACCAGATGGGCTTGCCTGCGCCTTCGCTTTTCTGCTCCTTTGCTAAGCCCCATAAGGATGATGCCACTTGTGTTTTTAGTAGCAAAGGTGGCCATAAGTTGTGACTCCGGTGAGAGGGGCTTAGGTGGCAACTCAATGTAACCTCTATTTAAGACACTAGTGCTGTATATGGGCTGTTTTGCAAAAGAAAATAAACAATAGATGGATTAGATCAACAATGAGACAAAACAAAGCAAGAGTTTGTTATCTGACATCTGATAATATATTATAGTGTCATCACAAACAGTTTTCAGCAGCAAAAGAAATCAATTTTAATCTACTCCATAACCTATCAGTCTTACCTCCAGGATGCAGCCTTTCCTTACACCATATGAGTTTTTAAGCAAATCAAAAGTAGAACGGGATATTTCCAAGTTCTTAATACAGCCCACATATGTTCTGGTACTAAGTCCTTTTCTGAAAAAGAAAACAGTAACTGCAATAACAACGAACTACTTTACTCAAAAGCAAATCACTGTATAATTAAGTTACCTTCTACAAGAAAAATCTACTACTTCAGATCAGGTACAGAACACATAATGACTGGGATTACAAAATATCAAGCATACTGTGACAACTAGTAGACAGAAATGTTTAGTAGGTGCATTTACAGTGAAGATTTGAATTCTGTCTACAAATTGAAAATAGCACAGCATGTTAACCTATTAACACAGCAACATTTTTGTTGTTTTGTTGTGAGGGTTTTTTGGGCTGGGTTGAAATGTAATGTTGTTGTTTATTATTTGTTGGATTGTTGTAAAAAAAATTTTTAAAAAAAAAATCCTCCCATCTGTCCCTATATCTGCTGTTTGCTCACTTATGACTGTACTATCAGGGACCATCATGTAAACATTATGTCTGAACGCTTTTAAGAACAAGGGGAAAACATTTCTTCATGCAAACCTACCTTACTGTCCTTGAGCGTGGTAGGCCCCCAATGTAAATAGGATCCCTATCAGAACGATTCAGATCAGAGGCTACACCAGGAGATTCTCCTTGTTTGGTTTCTTTAGAACTGAGGTTATAAGCATCCATGACTGCCAAAATCCCTGAAAGGAATTAAATAAGAGATCTATGAAAAGAGCATCTAGGAGTTTGTTACACCACATTTGTTTTCATTCAAACATTATAGCACAATGTAACAGCAATAAGGTATCAGTTTGCTGTTCATTGAAAACAGACTGTTGTCACTGAAGTTCTAGATATTTTATTAAGCTAATCTAATTCTTGTATGAAGCCCCTTTTCAATGAAGTAGAAATATAAAACATATGGTCTACATGTTATTTTGGGCACTGTTTCTACAATTGGTAATAGCAATTTCAATGTTTCATCTTTACTTGTTTTTAATTACAAACGTATACTCAAACCTTCCTGATTTGATAAATACAGGTTCTAAAAACTCGTATGTAAAATTTAAACATTTAAACATGTGCTATATATTTTAAAATGTACAGAACATATTTCAGAACATTTGGTAACCTTTATTTTTGCACTTAAGTCTTAACTGAAAAGCAAAGATGAAACAGATTCTCAGGAGTGCTGAAGATCATTAAAATCAAGTGTATTCCAGAAATACATTTTTCCCTTCTTAAGGGACATTCTGGGGATCAAGACAAACATTACATTAAATACCCAGTGGGTAGCTCTTTGTTCTAGTCTGACACTATAACAAGAAGGTTGATTTTATTGATATCTGTATACTTTGGGTGGGAAAATTTCTCTTTCCCCAGCTGCTTCCCTCCCAAAACTTCCCCCAAGCCTTTCACCTCCATAGTAAGGGGGGGGGGGGGGGGGGGGGGCGGGAAGCCAGCCAACTTTTTTCTCTAACAGAAACATAGAGGGGGTGGGGGATTTTTTGGAGGGGGGGGGGGGGGCAGTTCAGAGGAACAAAATTATATTTTCCCTTCCCACATATGGTGCTCCCAATTCAAACTGGAATCCCATATGCTTACTTTGGGAGAAGTAAAGTAAGCAAACACAAGCAAATGGGATTTTTTTTAAAGTAAGATGTAACTTTATTCTAAAATGAGTAGAATTTTGGGTTCTAGGTTTTTTCTAAGTCCCAGATTGTATTTGTTCCTATTTGGGTTTATCTACAAATGGGAAGACATATTTACCCCTATGCCACACTTAAAAACTCTTAAGTGTGCTCATGGAGAAGGAGGTCCATGCCCAGGCACAGTGGTTCTTTCTCGCAAAGTTTGCTTGTGCATAGGAGGTTCTGCCTATGCTGCTCCTCCACTTTTGGAATTCCAACAGTTAAGAATGAAAAAGAACCATTTCGGAGGCATACTCCAAGTAAACTGAGTGGGGGGAAGGCAGCCTCCCACCCCACAAACTTCCTTCCATGAAAGAAGAAGAAGTACAGTATATGATCATTTGGTCTTGATCATAGTGAAAGGTCTTCTGAATTGGTGCAGAAGGGGGGGAAATCCATGAAGATCTGTGTTAACCCTGCTGCACCATAGCAGAAATTTCTTAATGACTCCTTTGTCCCTTTCCCTCACTTTTGTTCTGGTCTAATTAGATTTAGACCAGACATACATAGTTCATACATAGTATACAACAGTTCCCATAGTCTTGCCCATTAGTGGACTGTTGTTCTTTTTTTTTAAAAAAAAAAATACAGCCAAAGACAGTACAGATAATGATGAATTACTCCGCTGCAACTCTTTAGATTGGTCCTTTGCAAGAACCAAGCATTCATTCTCTAAGCAATACAGAGAAGCAAAGATGTTGGATCTACTCAGTCCTAAAGCATGTTGTGGCTGCATTTTTTCCAACAATGAGCTGGAACTATTCTACAACCAAAGGAGACACCAGTGACCTTTCCTTAGCTTAGACCCATGTTTAGACTGTTGATCCATGTTACAAAGACTGAATGAAGCAAATAATGTCTCAATTTTCTAATGTCTTCTGGCCATAGTATGCCACAAAAGTATTCCACTTTCTCATGGGTGAGATGAGTGAATACAGAAAGGTAGGGAGATAGACGTATTGTCAGTCTTGAATTGATAACGAGAAGTTTCATTAGAAAAGTTTGGTCTAACCTGAGGTTTACGTGATCTTGGTCTATGCAACATAATTGTTCATTGACTGATAAAACTGATAGTTCTTATTGTCTTCTGACTGAAGTGGTTGCTATTAGAATACACCTTAACTAACAGAAAATGTAGTCAAGCCTTAAGCACTCGCTAAGTGCTTTACAATGTGTAAGACAAGCTGGGTGCTCATTTTAGCAACCTATGGAAGGATGCAATGCTCAAAATCACAACCATGTGGTTGTGAGAGGCTGCAGTACCAGCATTAACCACTGTGCCACCAGGGCTCCTGGTTACACCCCTAAACACATACATACATACACTTGCAGCCATGATTATGGCCATGGTGGAAGGATAGGAAAAGGCAATAGTTCCTCTTTGTTCCCATTTGGTCATAATAAAGGCAAGAGTTGAAAAACTGAAGAGGAAAGCATTGCAGCTGTAGAACATGACTCTGGTCCCTAGTCTGGCGGCAAAAGGGATTTAGCAAAGTTTGTACTTGGTCATTCGAACATGTTTTTTATTTCTTTCATGGACTAGTTCAGAGTGCTGTGTAAATCATTTTTCATTCAAATTAGATAGGATTTTAAAATGTTTACATTTTGCTAGAATGTCCATATATTTGGCCTTTTTTAAAAAAAAAATATTTTAATCCCTTGTGCATGCTAACAAATTTTACCTTCTTTTTTGTTTCGACTGAAGGAAATTTTATACCATGTTCCATTATTGTAGCGACTTTCTGTTTGAAGAGTAAGAGAACCTGAACCAAGATCAACCATTAGTTTAACTTTTCCATCAACAAGCTCTAGAGACAAGAAATCTTTCTGCAAAAAAAATAAGAAACATCAGAAAAATTTTAAAAGCATTTATTTGTAGGGGCCACTGCATCTTTAATTCAACTGTGTTTTACACATACTCATAAATATTATACACAAACACACACATGTATATGTAGACATATACATTTATATAGTGCTATTAATATATAAATATTCATAAACACGTTTTAAAGTGCTTGCTTGTTTGTTTGTGTTTGTGTTACCCACTGTTTTAACTGCATTTGGTTTTAACTTATGTTATGAGCCGGCTTAGATCCCCTATAGTGAGAAAGGCAGGATCTAAATTAAACATATGGTTGAAATTAACATTTCCTCCTTGACTTAGGCTACAGGTCTGTTGTTTTGATATTTGTCTTTTCAGCAAGAAACAAAAACTGAAAATCCCCCAACCTGACTTTCTCAGCACTGTATGACTTAGCACATAAGCAGCATTTTAGAGTGCTCAAAAGGCTACACTTTCATTATCTTGATGTAAACCTGTCCTGTTATTACCATACTAAAGATGTGCAACTGAGTTGAAACAAAAGTAGTATGGCTAAATCCATCCACTAAATTCATAACTGATATTCAAATTGAAAAAAATAGCAATTTATACATAGCATCCCTCTCTGCTCCACAGGCTCAAGCTAGTTAACAACATTAAAAATAAGAAATAAAACTCAATGTGTGCAGGTCAGTGGAAATAATTTTTTTCTGACCTATCTGAAATTAACTTTACATGATCTATGGAACTAAAAAGTTCTAAATTGTTCTTACTGTGCCATTAGAAGCCAGGTATACTAAGAGCCCATTGGGTGAAAAAGTGCTGAAAAATACAATTATTTGGGTCACAGTGGAACGCAATGCCTTCTCCACCACTGAATATCCACTGCCATCAAAATGGAATGAAATGTCTTCATCCTGTGGACTAGGAAAACAAAGGGGACATAGGCTTTCAATTGTCCTCCAGCACAAAGCAGCTCTTTTTCAAGAAATGCATATCCTATTCACACTAGGCTACTCCCATTAATAAGATCTGTGCACATACAGTTTACAAAGTTCTTGCTTTAAAATATAAACCAAATAAAAAGTGTCACACAGCCCTAAATGCAATTCTAAAATAATCCTGTGTCTCCCTCTGCTGGTTACAAATGAGACCCAGCTAACAGGAATTTCTTAAATCAAGATTATTTATGTTCATATAGGATAGTAATACATATTGTCATTTATAATTACGCAAATATGAATACTTATACTAAATAAATACAATATCTGATGCTATTTTTAAACACATATAAATGAGCATCTTAAAAGTTGAGGATTTGAACCTTGATTTTGCTAGACGAACATCGTAAACATGCCTTAGTTATATCTTTTTTTTGGGGGGGGTTGTTATAATGCCCTTTTATGTGAGGGCTGCCTGAATACTTCAGCTGGTCCATATGCTGCAACCAGGCTATTGACAAGGAACTGATTATAATAAATGTGTAATTGTTTCTGGGCATAGTTCTCAGTGATGGTTATGACTTCTAAAAACTTACAAGACCTGGTCCCAGGCTATCTGCAAGATCCTACTCTCAGATATAACCCTGCCTGGGATTTGAGATCTTGCAGGAGAATCATCAACAGCACATTAGTTGTGGTTACAGGAGAGGGGCTTCTCAGTGATTGCTCCTAGGCTAGACAACTCCCTTCTAAGGGAGTTCCCTGTTGTCCTTCCACTGCCAAGGAAATACCTTTTTAATTCAGGTGGTATTTTGGCAATGGATGGCTGCTGAGGAAGGAGCTTTCAAAGGGTTGGTGTGGTATTTTTTACTGAGGTCTTTTTAAATTATTTTTACTTGAATTATGTTTTAATGTTACAATTTCTTTCACTGTGAAATCCCAGATTTTATTTATAAAATAAATAAACATCACTACTAATACATTGGCGCCCATAATATCCCACACAGATTGCTGTAACATGCAATTTAGTCAAGTTAATTACATTAGCTGCAGCCATACTGTTTGGTCAAAAAGGAATCAGAAGACATAATTTGGTTTTGGAAGTAAGTTATTATCAACAGTTGTTCAATGTAGATACCATGTCAAGTTACTGTTATGATAAACTAGACGTGGAGAAGAGATTAGCATGAATGAGGAAAAAAAATCAAGGGACAGGGTAGGAGAGAACTGTAAGCACAATAGTTTGAACAAGCTCACTATGTTAAGCAGGAGCACAAGTGAGATTTGTTTATATGTGAATTTTAAAAAATGATGAGAAGAATACATGCTGACTTTTGAACCAGCAAAAAGAGAACCGTGACAAGCAATCATATATTACATAATTCCTGGACATCTCCACATACAAAACCATACCTGTTTCTAAAACAATTGAGATGGTGACATATAAAGCAAGGTAGGGTAATCAAAACTTCACAGTCTTTTCTGCTGCAGTATAACTCTATGCACACAGTCACTTGTTTGAGTCATTTCTGACTTATGGTGATCCTAAGGTGAGCCTATCACAGGGGTTTCTTAGCAAGTTTCTTCAGAGGTGATTTGCCATTTCCATCCTCTGAGGCTGACAGAGTGTGACTTGCCCATGGCTGAGCTGGAATTCTAACCCTGTTATTCAGAGTTGTACTCCAACACAAACCATTACACCACACTGGCTCTACAACTCTTGATGTCTCTTGTAAATTTCAACAATTACTTCCATTTCTTACCTTCCAAAGCATCCACGGCATTTGCCCTCTCTTTCCAAGTAGTTCCAGAGTCCAACAGATTTGCCATTCAAGACTGCTTCCCCCATGCATCCCTTAAAATGTGTCACTTTAACTGCTGGTGACTTCTATTACAGAACACACACATTCCAAGAATAAAATAAATGTTAGGTACCTTGACATACATCCAGATAAACACTTACAGCACAGGTGGGCAAAGAAGCACTTGTAGCCTTCCAAGACTGTTTTTCAACCCTCAGCCCATCCAGACTCCTAAGAGTGACCTTTTTGTGGTCCATCAAAACATTAGGTGCCTCTAAAAGTGCAAATTCAACTTTTAAGAATATAGCAGGGTCCCTCTACACTATTTACCATTAAAAAATCTGTCTTTCAAAACCAGAAGTGGACTTCTGCCCACTTCTGTCTTTGTTTTTTCTTTTGGAAGGGGGAGTGTATTTCTGGCAATCCATGTGGCCCTTGAAGGGTCTCTTATCCTAACTCATAATAACTAATTAAGAATATTATTGAGGAATTGTTTTAATTTTTGTACATGTGGTACACATTAAGGAAAAATAAATATAATTGGTCCTCTGTATCCAGGGATTCTGCATCCAGGGATTTAACCATCCGCAGCTGAAACATATTTTTTTAAAAAAGCAAAAAAGCAAACAGATTTTGCCATTTTATATATGGGACACCATTTTAATACCCCGCTGTATCTAACGGGACTTGAGCATCTATGAGTCCCAGAACCAAATCCCAGCAGATACCAAGGGGATGCTGTAAGCAAAGTAAGGATGGATTGGTGTAACTTGGATCCTGTGTGATATGGGGCTGTAGAACTGTGGTCCAAAACACACTGCAAAAATTATCCCTGGATGAATGGTAGGAAATTCTGGGAACTGTAGTTCTGTGAAACATTGAGCCTTCTCAGTCAGAGCGCTCTGGTGCCACGATAAACTTCAGTTACCAGGATTCCCTAGCACTGAGCCAGGGCAGTTAAAGTGGACTGAAGCTGGATTGTTTCTGCAGGGTGTTTTGGACCTGTGTGGGATCCCTACTATAGTAACAGAATGTAGGATATATTGATATAAGTGAAATATCTTGGCCCTGATGTGAAGAATTTCAATCCCACTGCTAAGATATCTAAGTCTATTTATTAACAATTCAGGACCTTTACAGACTGGACTGAAAGGATGGCCTGGGGCCAAAGTTAGGGCACATCATCCTGATGACACATGCCTGATTCCGCCCCTGCAGGATGCCCTGCTGCTGCATGCCACTCCAGATGGTGTGTGGCGTCAGGGCAGGCCTCCAGTGCTGTGCCACTGCAGCTATGGCAACCTTTTGAGGGTGCAAAAAGGAGCCACTTTTTGTGGCTCCTTTTTGCACCCTCGGAAGGCCAGATTGGGGCCACAGCATGAGGTTGCCATAGCCCTGATCCGGCGCAAAAAGGGGTGGCTACAGGCTGCCCCTTTGGGGCCACCTGTAGAGCCCCTCAGACAGTGTTAAACATCCTTTTTTCCACCTCTAAATGCTTGACAATGCTGGCTCATTCATTCAAAATAAAAATCTACCTGGAATTCAATACTGTCAAATACTACAATATCGCTACTAATTTCTTACCTTGATTTGCCCCCCAAGACCACCAATAAACATTAGGGATGAATGGTCTATATCCAGTACAGTAGCTGTTCCTGGAGAGGTGGCTGCTCTCATAAAAGGCTTCTGGAGAGAGTTTGTTTCCTCTACAGTTAAGGTGCCAGTCTTTCCAAACCTAATTATGACAAACAATAGAGTGGAAATATTTATGTATGCTTGACTACCAAACTGTGTTGAATATTGAGAGATAAAGAAAGAGCTGCAAAATATTCTGAATCTAAGGTTGGCTATTATATATACATGTAGTTGATAGCAGCTCTTTTGATCTATATGACTTAGAAGACCTATATTTTGCAGTTCATCCTATAAAGCAGTAATTATGTACTGGTGACAAAATATATGTTGCCCCCCTAAAATCACACGTCGCATGCTGATTATGTCTTACCTTGTAGCATGTATTTTGTACCATTTATTGTTATTTATAGGAAAGTCAGGATATTCCAGTCTTGTAGATCCAGAACCCATGTCCCACAAGAAAGCCACTTTACCACGTCGCATCTCCACTGCCATGAAATCAATCTAACAAGAAAATTGCAATGTCACTAATGCACTACCAACACAACTAAGACTGTTAAAAGTGGAACTATCAGCCTTTACTAGTACTGATTAACTCTAGAAAGGACCCAGGATCCTTTCACACTGCACGATCATGGCACTATGATTCCATTCTAGCTGCCATGACAATATCCTATGGAATGCTGAGTTCTGTAGATTGGGAAGGCACTAAACAGCCAATCACAGTATTCCATAGGATAGAGTCATGGCAGTTAAAGTGGAATCACAGCACTATAATTGGTCAATCACCATAAGTAGTTTCACACAACATACTACCATATAGAAGATTTACATGGCTATTTTATTATCAAGTAGCTGTGACTTGTCTGTATATTTATGCAGGCTGAAAAAATAAATAAAACGAAGTGGGCATTATTAACTCATATTAATGCAAGTCAGATAGGTATTAACACCTATACATATATGCAAAGTGAAGTAATGCTAAGTGACAGAGGTTCCTTCACAATTTAAGAAGAATTAAAAGAATTTATAGGATCATTAATAGTCCTATCTGAAACAGGAGAATTCAAGAAAAATAAAACTAACAGTGCACTTGCAAAATATGCAGACAATACAAAATTATTGAGGCTTAATTATCTGAAGGATTATTTAACTGAAGATACAGCTGGCTCTCCCAAGCAATAAAAGCAATATAATTAAAGACCAAATTATTCTTGCATAAATGAAAGCTAAAAGAAATAATGCCAATTAATTGTAAGTATCAGTATGGTATAACTGGCAAAAGGATCATCTTCTCATTTCCCTGCAGTTGAAAGATGGAAATACAAAGAACAATCCAAGCTCAGCAGCAGAATTTGCTGGATTCCAAGCAAAATGAAATATCCAGTCCCTTTTTTAAAATGTATATTTGTCACTGAGCTTCATGCCTGGGATTAAACACACAGATGACCTATAGCGTGGGAACTCTCTGCAGTATTTAAGGCAGTGGATAGTGAGCTGTGTATCAAATTCCCTTGCCCACTATTCATTTCAATGGAAGAAACCAGTCTGTCTAAATGTTTTCTATCATCATCAAAACGTTTCTCACCATTGAAAGGAATGGTCATCCAATGCATAAGGCATCTGTATCTAGATGAAATTACCTGTTTCAGTCAGCTGTTTCCTCCCTTTTGATCTAGTATTGCTTCACTTGAAAAATCTGACTTCATCTGATTGACAAAATCCCACAGCATCCCTGCCTATTTTTTGTTTAATCCCAACATTACCAGATATTTAGTTCTACAAACCCTTTGTGATGTATGCTTCTGTGTAGCCCTCATGTAGAAGCTGCACTGATTTATCCAACCATTTTTATGTTCCAGAAATTTCTCAGGAGATCTTTAATCAGACGATCTCCGCTTTAATTGTGTATTCCTGGATGGCAGGGAGTTGAATTTGATGGCCTTTGAAGGTCCCTTCAAATTCATTATTCTTTGGCATGGCAATCAATATGGCAAGAACAGCACACAATATTGCTGTGTAGTGGACAGGAATCTCTGTTTCTCTCATTTGATTAAATATTCCAAAGACAGAGGGGACTAATGGCTGGAACAACCAGACAAAATAGTTCTCTCTTCTTACTCACATTTTATGAGCCACACTTAAAAACATGGATCAGAACTGTAACTTCACATATAAATATAGATGAACAGGGTAGGACTATTGTGATCAACTTCTTAAACACTCATTAACCATGGAAATCAGGTATAGGAGATGAGATGGTGGACCAGATATTGATGGACTACAATTCCCATCAGTCCTAGTGCAACCAAGGTAGAAGGATGGTGAGTTTCCAGTCCTACATCTGGAAAGCCCAGAAAAATGAGTAAAACCCCATTAAGCAACAACTGATCTGTTTTACTATATTTTTCTATACATATATATAACATTAGTTATCTGAAAGAGTTCAGTGTCCATAAAAATGAAGAGTTGATTTAGTACAGTGGTACCCCGGGTTACGAATGTAATTCGTTCCGCGGCGCCGTTCGTAACCCGAAAGATTTCGCTAGCCGAAAAAGCCATAGCCGCTAGCGCTGAAAGCCGCGATTTCGTGCGAAAAAGTGCCGAAAAGCACCAAATTTTTTTTTGTAAGCCGGAAAAAAAAAACCGTAACCCGAAACAGTTTTTTCCTATTTATTTTTTTCGTATCCCGGAAATTTCGTAACGCGGTGATTTCGTATCCCGGGGTACCACTGTACTACAAAACGTTTAAAGAAACCATTCTTACTTTGCCACTGCTACCCAAGTAGAATAGAAGGTTATCAGGTTCAGTTGTTTTAACATTCAGTGTTAATGTATTGTAATTAGTAGATAATATCTGGGGTTGATAAGCACGAATACAATCTCTTTCGGCAGACACTGCAACTTTAATCTGAAAAGAAAAAAAATGTAAAGGTAAGGTTTTTATTTAAACTCTAGCTGTCTTTAGAATAGGTATTTGTCTGTTAATTAATAAACATAACATTCCTAAAAGACACATGAGCTAATAAAATGTTGAAATGCATCTGTTTACATCTTTAAACTTCACTGCTTATATAGTTCTATCAGTATGAATAGTGCTTTACAAGTTCTTGGTTCCTGCAGCTTACAGTTAAGATTCAGCATGGAAGAACAAGAGAAGGGGAGAGAAGGGAGGCAGGGATAAATAGGGAAAAAATAGATCCCCACCCTTCCCCATTATACAGTCCGCCCTTGCTTTACACAGGAGATCCGTAAAGCAAATACTGCACATGCTCAAGCCCCATTTAACTGAATGGGGCTTGTGCATGCGGCAGTGCAGCGGCACCATGGGCACGCGCCCCATTAGTCACAATGGCATGCGCCACCCCTTACACCTCGCACGCTCCCACACAGCTTTCACCATATGCTGAAAACAGCATATGATGTGGGCGCACTTTATGCTCTTCAGTTTCTTTACAGGTTCAATAGCAAGAGGGTGTAAGAGCTATAGGTTTGAGCCCAGTCAGATGAAAAGTGTAGACCTTGAAGAGAAATCAGAAAGAAAGAAAAGAAGCAGAATCATCTTAGCTATTTAATTGATTTTCATAGGGCTGCATAATGTGATACAGGTCTTTCAGATCTTTACAGTAGTCAGCTAGTGTTGATAGTGCTGATGTGTGAAAGCAATAAATCTGTTTACCAAAAGTCAGTTTCCCAAGGTTCAAAATTTTCTCTGGGAAGATTCATTTTGTTATATGTGCAGTAGTGAGAAGTCTTGTATTAATATATGTAGTGTGCCATGAAGGCGTTATCTTTGTTCATATCTCTGCTAATGGGTTGGAATTTGTGAATATAATTCAATTCAGCAGTTTCTCTTTCTAGTCTTCTTTTCTAATTACTTGTTCAAGTACTCCAACCTGTAAATTCCTTATTATGTATCCATGAAGGTTGACATATTTTGCAACTAGTTTGGTGGTTATTGCCATTTGTTTCTAATATCAGATTTGTGTCCATTAATCCACTTGCACCGATACACAAGAGTTGATACTGTATCTTGCATACTTCAAGTGATAAATCAGTTTTGGTCCCAGGTTGTAACACAAGAAAATGTGGAAATGTTAAAGGGGGTGATGGTGGTGATGGTGAATACTTCTAAAAGTCACCATACAATTTAAATTGAAAAAAAAAACAAAAAAACATGATCTCTTTGTTTTTACTGATTTTCTCCTCCTCCGGCAATTGTAATTGGCAATTCAGATTAGGACCAAAGGAAAGGGGAAATACTTCTTACCCCTATTGTACATCCTAATTCCAAACATATATTCCTATATCCTGACTATATATTCCAATCCAAAACAAAAGTGTCTCAGGAGGCAAAAGAAAATCTCTGGATTGTGGTCTAATTCTAACATATATTTTCTATTATTTAAGGAATATATTGGAGTTGTGTAGTCTCTTTTTCACTTCCCATCCCTATGTATACAAATACAAGCTGCTTACAGAGGCTGCCTGTTTGCGGGCCTGGCTGATGAGCTCTTTTATTTCAGAGATGTTTCTGCTCAGGTTCTCTTCCAGCACTTTCAGAGGTTTCAGTCTACCAAATAAGAGACCAGCCTGGATTTCAACTTCATTCACTTTTTTTTCAGCTGACGCTGCTGCCAAGAGAAAAGTTAAGATCTCAAACAAACGAAAAGTTCTGGTGAATTTCTAGTATTCAAATTGGCATTCATATAAATAAAGACAAGACGCATTGCGGTTTAAAAATTTACCCCTTCCTGCATGCAATGACATTTCTAGAGAGCAATGAAGCAATAAACTCACCAGCTTTTGATGAGTCGATTATAAGTTCATTGGTTTTTTGCAACGTCTCATTAACTTCAGACAATGCAGATGAAGTGTTCAGTAACTTTTCACTAAAATATCCAGTATGGCTTAAACCATTAACAGCTGTTACATTAGCAGACACAGCCAGAAATTTTACAGCAAGAATATTTTCACTGGTATCTGAAACAGATTATCAAATTATTGGACTACTTATCCCGTATCTAATTAGAGTGGAAGACCCAGATCTGAGTCTCAGCTACAGATGCCATGGCCAAACAGTACATGATGTGTGGAAATTGAACTAAATCTCTCCCACAGGTTTCTTTGCTTATTTATTTACTTGATTTATATCCCACTCTTTGCCTCAAAATGGAATGCAAGGAATAGTAAACAGAAAATAAAGTTAAAATATAGAACAAGACAAAATACCAAAATGGAATTAAAGACACAATTTAATACAATTTTAAGAAATACTGCATCAGGCTGGTTATAATCACCCTCCTCAGCAACATATACGTTTCCACAAGCCTCCCTAAATAAGAAAGAAAGCTTTCCCTGTGCCAAAAAGGCAACAAGAAAGACAGCAGATCATGCCTTAATACAGATCTGCCTTAATGCAGAATCCCAAATCCTGGTAGCAAAAGTTCTCACTCCCCCAAAATGTGCAAAACCAGTCAGACCCATATGGGAGAATACAGACCTTTAGACATCTTGGACTCAAGTTATAGTTTTACATTAAAAAGTATTGCAGGCAGGATAATACTTTTCCTTCAGCCATTTTCCCAATTTAAATTTAATCACTCACCCCAATATGTTGCTGTTTCCTGCTGCATGTAACATAAAGCATAAAATAAAGTTTCCAATTTCCATTCCATTCCATTCGAAGAGTACTGACTATGGAGTTATTAGACATTAATTCAATTACCTACTGCATTAACATTTAAATGAAGGTTGCCTTTACATTCAAGGAATGTAATAGTTACATTTCAGTGTACCTTTAACATCCTGAGTGGCAAAATGGTTGCTTTTAATCTTAAGAGTTGGTTCATTAAACAGTAGCAACTTAATTTGGCCATGAAAAGACTCAGCACCTTAAACCAGAAGTGCCTTTTAGACTGAGACTACAGCTGAAAAGCTTGCCAAATAGGCAAGTATTCTCTGAAGATGCCAGACACAGATGCTGGCGAAATGTCCGGAAGAAACTCTTCTAGAACATGGCCACATAGCCCGAAAAACCCACAAAAAACTAAGTATATATTAAACTCTTTCTTTTTTCCTGCTTTACATTTTGCCTTAGACTCTATTACATTTTTCTAGCAAACAGCTACATAAATTACCTTGCTTTTTAAAAACAAATTTAGCATGGAAAAGTAGATCACCAAGTTCTAAAGGGTAATCATATTATTTAATCATTATATATGGTATTATAAGGACAAAGGAGGCCAGTTCACCTGCATCCCTTTAAAATGCTAAAGAGATGGTGTGAGTGGGGTGAGGCTAATTTTGAGGAGAAAGGAGAGGCTCTAGGCTTTTTTTAAAAATACATTTTAAAATTATTTTTTTAAATTAAAATTTTAAATTATTTATACTTTTTAATTTTTCTTTAAAACATCACATATTACCAATTTCCCACTTTAACCACATGAAACTATATGCATGTAAATACATTTATGTAGTGCACATGATATTGTAATTTAAAGGTATAATTTTAATTTTGCTAGTTGTTTATGTCATCACTATTACCATAATGTTCAGTGATATATGGGAATTACAATTTATGAATAACATTAGTACAGAAAAATTACTACAGATTCTGTGGTATAGAAAGATATAAATTGGGGAAAGGGGGGAGGCGATGCCATGAGTTACCAGACCAGGTGATGCCAACCCTAGCGATGCCACTGGTAATATATAGCCAAAAAAAGTGATATAGTGCTTAGGCCTTTTTGTCCTTTATTCATTTTCAACAGTTTTCAGCACTTACAAAGCATAAAAAAGAAATGCTGTATTTTCCAATTAGAAAGAATGAATGTTACTCATGTTAAATATGCTTGCCTTATGTAATAAAGCGACATATGCCAAGATAGATTCACTTACCATTTGGCAATGCATTCAGCTGCAGCATTGAATCATTGAATTGTTTAGCAATTCTATTAGCTTGCTCTTTAAACTTTCCCACCCTTATGTTCATGTCATATAAACCAGACACAAGCCCTGTAAAGAAAATAATATTTGTAATCCTGATAAAGAGATGATTTGAGTATTGGACAACAACTCTGGAGATCCCCAGTCCGTCATGGAAATCCACCAGGTGACTTAGGTAAGTCACACTCTTTCAGCCTCAGGGGAAGACAAGAACTAATCTCCTCTGAACAAATCTTGCCAAGAAAACCTCATGATAAGTTCACCTTAGGACTGCCATTAAGTCAGAAATGACTTGGAGGTTAACAAGAGAACAAAATCCCAATAAATCAACCTATTTATCAACATATAATTATAATAATAACAATAAATCAACATATTTAGAATAGATCTAGAGATCATAAATTCATATAATCATCATCATCATCATCATCATCATCATCATCATAAATTCAATGCTTATTTGCAAGGCTGGATCACATTTTTAAAAAAGCTAATTCATTTTTTTAAAATAAATTGTATGTCTTACCAAAAAAAAGGCAAAAAAAAAAATACAAAAAAAAAACCAAGCTAACCGCAAACAAATACTTTCCTCAAATGGTCTAAATGGCCAATCACATCCCCCAAACCAGAAGTAGGCTAATATGACTCTATTTGGGGGGTTTCTGAAGATGCTTACCTTCATACTTCTTGTGCAAGCTTTTGGCTTCAGTTAATAACTTGGAGCTAGGCTGAAGAACATTTTTCTCAGTAGAATTAAAGGATTCTTTTGACTTCAAACAACCAAACAAGAAGGAAACATTGTTATATTTATCCCCTCAAAACAGTAAAAAACAAACAAACAAACCTATTTTTGCCCTTATTTTGCGGCGAGGGACCATTACTAGTTAGGATACCAGAAGTGTTTATGTGAGTCCTTTCTTATGGATACATAACATGCTGGTTCAGGCCTATGATTAGTTGTACAAACAGTAATTTTAATGGAATGGGACGTAATAACCTTGGAGAGGAGAACACACATACACCCTGGCATCTCAACCAAATAATGATGAAAATGTATAGAAATAGAGGATATATATGTGTGTGTGTGTGTGTGTGTGAGAGAGAGAGAGAGAGAGAGAGAGAGAATGATTATATATAGGCATCCAAACTAAATTCAGTGCTTGTATATTTTCACAATAACTCAGCTGAGAAGCAGCTGATATGCATCTATACTATACTGTAGCATTATACATTATAGCATTATACATTATAGCATTATATGGAAATTACAGAATGCAATCCTACATGTATTATCTCTAACACAAATCACACTGTAATATTCCAGTGCCTATTACTTTAGATACATGTATTTAACTGGGCTTACTCATAAATAGAAGTACACAGGATTGAGGAGAAACGTTACCAAAATTTTTATGTCATTTCACAATCCATCAGGTATTACAATCAATCAGTGGAAACAATCTAAAGTCTTTATTTCGATCCGAAGGGAGAAGAGGGAAATATAAATAAAATTGTATTATTATTATTATTATTATTATTATTATTATTATTATTAATAATAATAATAATAATAATTTATTTGAATTTGTATGCTATAAATTTCATCCTATCTCTATTAATTCCTGAGAAACATTGGGCCTGTACAGACAGTCCAAAATAAAGCTGCTTCGAGTCACTTTGGAAGTATGCTGCTTAAATGATGCATGCGTTCTAAAAGGCTGGAAGCTGCACCAAAGCCTCGCTCCAGTCCTTAGGACTGGAGCATGGCTTTGGCTCGGCTTCTGGACTCTTGGGATGCATGCATCATTTAAACAGCATACCTCCAAAGCTGCTTTATTTTGGACTGTCTGTATGGGGCCTTTATGCACATATTGAACTTGGGCCCTTTCACACTATAAAGTTATAGCACTATGAATCCACTTTAACTATCACGACAACATCCTATGGAATCCTGGGATCTGAAGTTCAGAGAGATATGTAGAATTATCTATCAGAGAGCTCTAATGCCTCATCAAACTACAGGATTCCATAGGTTGTATCCATGGCAGTTAAAGTGGAATCATAGTGCTATAATTATGTGGTGTGAAAGGATGCCTGGTGGTTGTTGCCATGAAATAGCATCACTGTGTTGCAGTGGGTCCTTGGTGTCTGCTTGCTTTTAGTTCCAGGATCCCCTGTGAACACCAAAAGCCATGGACAGTGAAGTCCCATTAAAAACAATGGTGTAATAAAATGGTATCCTTTATATAAAATGGCAAAGTCCAAGTTTGCTTTTTGGAATTTATATTTTTTGTAATATTTTCAAGCCATGGATGGTTCAATCCATGGAAAAAGAATTGATAGATATGTTCCAAAGACAGCATACTTTCTATACAGAGACAAAATGTGGTGGTTACAGTCTAACCAAGGAAGATGTTCTAGAATGTAAAAGATGGAATGGGATGCAAAATAAAAAAAATGTTTTGAGTCCTTCTCAAGGTAGCACTTAGTGCTTAAGTTCTCAAGGTAGCACTTACCACAGGTACTGATTCAGTTACAGTCCTATAAGCATCACCTGCCAGGCTCTCAGCATTTTCAATTAGACTTTTAATGGTGGAGTAAGCATGGACTGCATTTGTTGCATTCAGAGACACATTTCTAACATCCAAGAGACCACTGCAGGAGGGAAGGCAGGAAATCACATAACCATTTCACATAAAATGTAAATCAATTAGAACATTACATGGTGTGAAAGTACAGATACAGCATTTTGGAAATCCCTTTGAATCTTTAAATTTCTAAATCACACAGTAACGCTTGAATACCAAACATTCCCTTTAATCCCTGAGGCAGTCACTAATTGAAATTCCCTTTACACTTTAGCCTTTATTTGCCTTAGTTATTTTCTTTACACTCCGCAAAAGGAGTGAAGTTGTTTACATTCCACTTCTAGTATCTTTGCCTTCCATTCCCTTACTGTGGCAATTAGTGCTACTATATCTTAAATGAAGGAAACTGCTAAATTCAGAAGGACTTTGACATTAGTAGTCCAGCCTGGATGGTTTTACAGGCTATGTGTGGCTGCGGAATGGAAAATGCTCATTGCTATGGAATCCTGAAATTTGTAGTTCGTTGTGACACACAGATCTTTGACAGAGAAGGCTAAATCTATTGCAAAATTACAAACTGAAGAATTCCATAGCAATGAGATATGGCAGCTAAAGCAGTGTGAAACTACTTTATTTTTGCAGTACAGATGCAGGCTAGGTCACACTCAACCAAAATATTGCTGCAATCAGATAACCCTTAATAATGCTATAGGTATGTATGCTTAAGATTGAAATTCCCTTTACTCCTTAGCCCTAGGTATGCATGGTTAAAAGGAAATTCCCTTCACACTTTAGCCTTTTTAAGATTTTAAGATAGATTTTAATATTTATATTTTTACTTTAATATGAATTTTTATTGACACAAATTGAGAATACAGAAAAGCATTTTTTAAAATACGTGTTTTTAAGATCTATATTTTTAAACAGCTACTACAAACTTTAGATAGTTTGTATACCCATCTATTACTCCTTATGTTCTTAATAGTCTGAAATACCAAAAACAACTAATATTTGTTTTAAATTCCCATAGTTAATATTATATCTATTATTCCTTATTTTCTTATTATTGGAGGTTCTGACACTAACCAAGCCAAAATCCACTACAAGTAACTCACAGGTATGGGCAGCCTATGCATATTGGGCAATGATCATTAGAGAGCAGACCTCTTTTCAAGAGGTGACACTCCTGCCTCACCCTCAGGCTCTTAGCTTACTCTCAAGCTACTGCCAATGGAGCTCTTTCTATCCATGTGGTACAGATCCTCCTTATCCTTGCCTTTCTTCAATAATTTCTGCTCTGGCCCCACCATTGGCTCCTCACTGCCTTCTTCAATTCTTCTCAATCCCATATTCTTTTACTTTTTGGTGCCTTCTGCTGTCTTACCATCTCAGTACATCACAGCTTGAACTACATCTTTAACCTTCCCTCTGTGGCTTTGAACACCACCTTTTATGCAGCCTAGCAGCCATCTTTCCCCCCCACAGGCTGCCCTTCCTTAGCTGTGCATTTGCCACAAGTCCCCAATCAGTGTTGCATAACATGGATGCTCTTTGCCCATCAATACTCTAGGTAAAATTGGCCTGATAATCACTCTTGTACAGTTAAAAAACAGTAACAATTAAAATATCCATTTATCTATATAGAACATCCTCTTTTCTCATCTGGCTGTTCCAAGAGTTAATATGAACTTACTACATGTAATAATACAGCCTTTCACTCATCAGGCCTTTCCCCCCTCATCTACTAAGATGATTCTAGGATAACAAAAATATCCCGTTATACTGCATGAATGCTATATACCAGTTAGACATCCTACTTTACTTGCATTTAAGTCATTTGTATGCAATTCATATTCTCAAAAGGTCTGTGGCTTCAGAATCTTAAACACAAATAAGAAGGTGATTTTTCCTGGGTTGTATATAGAACATCAGTTGCACTTTTATCTTTCATTGTATAGCTGGCCCTCAGTAACCACGGATTGTTCATCCACGGATTCAAGCATCCACGGCTTGAAATTATTCAAATATATATATATATAAATTCCAAAACGCAATCCTTGATTTTGCCATTTTATATAAGAAACACAATACTATCCACTGTATTGAATGGGACTTGAGCATCCATGGATTTTGTTATCCACAGGGGTTTCTAGAACCAAACCCCAGTGGATACCAAGGGCCCACTCTATCAAGTATCAGTTGCACACCTTTTCCCCCTTAAGTTATGTAATATCAGCTATGCCCATATACCTGAAGATATTTCATGCACTAGACTATCAGTTCTAAAAAATGACAAGTTGTGAGGCAGACAAGAAACACATGTGGAATGCAAATAGATCCTGAGGAATCTAGCCCTTCTTCCCATCACATGCAGCCAGCTCCCAATTTAAATGAAACCAATTATTCTATCATCTCCAATTTTTAAGCCCCTGGTAAACTCACTTGTCCAATGCACGAACAATCCTCTGTAAGCTAGCAGCATGGTCTTCTGTTCTGTAAACAAGATCAAGAGCTCCTCGAGTGGATATCTGCTTTACCAGGTTATCCACATGTTGTCTCAGTTTGTCATTCCATAGCATCAGTCCATCCCGGTGGATTTCTAGACTCTAAAATATTCAAAGTTACTAAAATTTGAACCATGATAATTGACAATGTCAAATCAGTACTTGAGTGTGTATATACTTACAGATGTAGAGTTAATTACACGTTTAGCAATGGTGGCAGCAGCATCCACCTGTACTTTGCCCTCTCTGGTCAGCACTACAGACAGTTTCTGATCTTCTTGAATACTGCTCTTTTTATTCTATAGGGGGGAAAACTAAATACTCAGTAACAGCAGTTATTTTATATTCTAAAATTTTATATAATTCATACCCATTTAATTATAAGATGCTAGTTAGAGATATACAGGGATCTTGTAGCACCTCTGAGACTAAATGAAAGGAAAAAAATGGTAGCATGAGCTTTTGTAGACTTGAGTCCACTTCCACAGATGCACAGGGGTAGAGTGGAAAGTCTAGGGACAGACCTATATAAGCAGTCTGTAAGCGAGACTGCTTTGTTCTTACACACAACTACTTCACCTTTGGTAATAACATACACTTTCAAGTTAATGGTACTGCCATGAGCACACACATGGCACCACAATATGTCAACATCTTCATGAATAATCTAGAACAATGCTTCCTTATCTCCTGTACCCAGAAACAGCTCCTCTACCTGAGAAATTATGATATCATCATAATCTGGACTCATGGAGAGGACTCATAGAATCATTGAGTTGGAAGAGATCATACAGTGCAACCCCTGCCATGCAGGAACTCACAATCAAAGCACCCATGGCAGATGGCCTTCCAGCCTCTGTTTAAAGACCTCCAAAGAAGGAGACTCTACCACACTGCGAGGACGTATGTTCCACTGTCGAACAGCCCTTACTGTCAGGAAGTTCTTCCTAATGTTGAGGTGGAATCTCTTTTCCTGTAGCTTGCATCCATTGTTCTGAGTCCTGTTCTCTGGAGCAGCAGAAAACAAGCTTGCTCCATTCTCAATATGACATCCTTTCAAATATATAAACAAGGCTGTCATTCAAAACATTCCACCAGAATTTCAAGAACTTTCACGCTAACATCAATCTCAGCCTGGAACTATCCACAGAACAAGTTCACTTTCTGAACACCACCATACAGGTACACAATGGACATCTAAGCACCACACTATATCGCAAACCCATTAACCACTATACATATTTACAGGTCTTCAATTTTCACCTTTTTTCCCCCTTCAATTTTCACCTTGAACACACCACCAGATCTATAGTCCTCTGATACAATCGCATCTGCTCAGACCCACAGGACAGGAATGCCAAACCCATGGAATTATGAACATTTCTCAAACTATAAGACCCACCACATGAAGTAAAAAAACAACAACAAATAAACAAGGTAAGGCATATACCAAGGACTAATTATTACAAAATATCTTTCCTCCTGCCTTGTCCCCAACAAAACTGAACTTGTCACCTTATTTCCACACCTGAAGAGCTTTGCATTCCTTTGGATATTTGCACACACAGACTGATTAAACAGGTCTGTCCTGGACTTTCCACTCTACCTGATGCATCTGAGGAAGTAGGCTCGAATTTACAAAACTTCATGCTACCAACTTCTTCCTTTAGATGCTACAAGATCCTTCTGCATACTTTGAATTCTATCTAGATAGATATATGTTGCTATTGTGTGCCCTCATGTCATTTCTGACTTATGGCAACCCTAACGTGAACCTATCATGAAGTTTTCTTGGTAAGATTTTTTCAGAGGGGGTTTGCCATTGCCTTCCTATGAATTTCTGAGAGTGAGTTGTCCAAGGTCACCCAGTGGGTTTCCAAGGCCAAGCAGAGATTTGAACCCTGGACAAGTCTAGCATCCAAACCACTTCACAACAGATAGCATTTTAAACTTAATGGTCCACATAGCTTAAATCAAGTATTCTTTTCATTAATGCTAATACTAACATAAATTTTTCAAACAATTTTTCCTTAAATAGTATTTTTATACTCAAATACATCTATGGTAAAATCTCATGACACATACTGCTGGTTTTCTTACATTGCATTCCTTGAGGTTACTATTAATAAGAAAAAGAAGGCGGTTAGTCTCATTGATGTTAGTGCTTGCTTCATTTACAACATTCTTGGCTTCTTGAAGGCTGGTACTGTGGTCTGATAAGGTACGTTTCACGTTTTTTTGCAGGACCTTAAGCTCTTGTTGTGGTCTCCAATATTCTTTTTGGATTCGAGCTAATAATCTTTCTGCAGCTCTAACATATACAGAAAACACATTCAGTAAACCAAGTTGCTCATCTTCTTAAAAGCAGTAGGGACTAAATATTCACAGAAATTCTACCTGATTTACAATTTGCCATATTTTATTTTGGCATTTTTTTGCTTTATATCTTATACACATCCCATAAACCATAATGTAAAAAGGAATTGCTCATGATCAAATAACCTGTTTCAAATATCTGTTTGAATCATAGCTGGGATCATATGAACATAACTTGACCAGATTCAATATTTTGGTAGCAGTTAAGATCAGAGTTAGGATTCTATATTTTGGTAGCAGTTTATCTGTGATCTCCCTCGGGTCTCTTCTGGGAGAAAGATGGCATATAAATGAAATAAAATAAAATGATTTAAATGATAATCTAAACATGTAGCTTACTCTAGAGTAAGCACAAAGAACCAAAACCAGATTGCAACCTCATCACTCTGTTTTGCTTCACTGGACCATGGTCTCCACTTCAGTCATTTTTATCATCAAAAAGTGATCTATCACAGCAAATACTTTTTGTAAATAAAAACAGTAGGTGAAGCAGCCATGAACCAAACCATGACTAAAACGAGGATCAGGGACATAGCCAGGATTTTAGGAGGGGGGGGGTCCAGACTAAGTGCCACCATTATATTAGGGCTTGGGTGTGGCGGCACAGCAGCACACCCCATTCATTTTTCTAATAGAAGGGGGGTCCGGACCCCCCGGCTACGTCCCTGCGAGGATGGAGTAGTGCACATATTTAAATCTCCTATGCCTCCTTCTAGGCTTTTCAACCTGGAACTCTGCATTTACAGTACAGAACTGTGCTGTCCTCAAGATGGTGCCTTCCCAGCATTCCTTACCACTGGCTAGTCTGGTTAGACCCGCTGGGAGATGATGTCCAGCAGTATCTGGAGGTCTACACAATCCTCACAGGGCAGATTCTCACAATTCCCACAAGAGATGGGCAAAGTGCAACCCGCAGGCTGATAGCTCCCCACAAGGGGTAGAAAATACCCTCTACAGGCCGTGGAGGGCATTCTACCATGTCTGCAGGCCCTCTCAGTCCCCCAAGAAGTCAAACGTTTTACAAATGTGAGCATGTGGAGAAACAACAGTAGACTTACTTCAGTTCAAGAGTACTATTTTGGTGCAGATGTTTAAAATGCCTTCCACGCATTACATCCAACATGGTGGGAATCTCATCTTGTAATTCTTGTAATGTTCTGTTGGACAATGGGAAATCAGTACCTAGTGTTTCGTTGACAGATGTTGCCACTTCTATTAGTACTAGATGAAGACAGAAAAGCTCAGTTGGGGGGTGTTCTTTACTTTCCTTTGAACAAATATAGTAATCATGTTTTTTTTCTTTTATGGATAAATAATATTCTTATTCCAAAAACATAACTACTTGTTGTAGACTACCACTGAGACTGTTACCTGTAACACTTTCCTGTAACGTGCTGATAAACATAGCCAGCTCTTGACTCTTCTTTAAAGTCTTTTCTGTATCACTGCTGAGATGTTTTCCTCTTCCCAATATTATTGGTGACTAAGAAAGAAAGAAAGAAAGAAAGGAAAGAGTTTATTTAGTTGTTATCTAATGAGTCATTGTAACATCTGTACCAAAGAATAAAGAACACAGCTAGAATTCACTATGATTTATAAAGGAAACTAATATTATCTGCTGAAATTAATTAGATTTCTTCATGTTCACAGATTCCATAGGAAGATTACAAATACTAGTGTCAACCCCACATATCAATAGAACTATCTGAACTTTTATAACTGCTGGGCTTTGTCAGTCCCAATTGTATCAAATCCTTCATCGTTACCAAGTGTTTGAATGCAACATTTTACATAAGATACTGCTGGTAATAACAACATCCTAAATCTGTGCGTAAAATTATTATGTGATAAAAAGTCTTCTTAAATAAATATTTAACCAAGGCTACTACTGGCATATCTCAGTTAACAAAGCCTCTCACAAAGAAGTGTCTTAGAAAATATTTTTACATCCACCCAGCTCTCCCTTTTTCCTTCTGTCTAGCTGAAAGTTTTTTTTTTTTAATAGAACTAGCATTGGGAGAATGACAGAAATGGACTGGAGAAACACACAGTTTCAGTATCATGTTGCAGAAGCATATCTGCAGTAAACAATGCAATAACATTTAAGCTGGGAAAGAGCAGGAGTTAACTCTAGCCTGCCTACAAGAGGCAAGATAAACATCAACTGACTCCAGAATCCCTTACTGAGCAAGCATGAACAGCAAAACAAAGAAAAGGAGAAAATAGATTAACTTGCATATCCAGCTATCTCCAACATGTTTTTAAAAGGGCATAGATCTATAACTTGGCCATCAAAATGCAAATCATAAGAAAAGTAGAGTCTATTGGGTGGGTGGGTGGGTGGGTGGGTGGGAATCCCTGGGTGTATTTTAGAAGAAGCTTTGAAATAGTGCCTAGGATGTTTAAAATGTTTTTATTCACTTATACAAGGCTTACCTGACTTGGTGATATCTTTTCACCTGTGCATATTGTTAGTTTTGAATAAAAGGTTTGCTGAAATACAGTGGTGTCACAAGACAGGGTGTCACCCGGTGCAAGGGTGTCACCTAGGAAGGGTGCATGTTTTCCCCTTTGGCTATTCCATTGCCAGGTTTCCTCCTCGGGGAGAAAGCCCAATGATAGAGCAGCCAGGAAAGGTGAGCTTTCACCCCTCCTGCACTGAAGAGGGAGGAAGGGAAAACTGGGTGTTACCTCTCCTCTGGGGTGCAGTCTGAACCTCCCACAGTGATGCCACTGCTGAACTATATTGAACTGCATTTTTTTATGTGTTTGGCATGGGAGCTTATCCCTATTAATTCCACGTTATTTCTGCCTCTGGTACTAAAAATTCTGATAAACAGCTAATTATCTGGAACATGCTGACTTCATATAAATTTAGATTAAAAATTAAAGGCAAGACTCTTACTTCTTTGTGCAGCTGGTCTACATCACCTGACAAGGATACAAGACGGTCATGCATAATTTCTAGGGAGTAGCTTGGTTCTTCTTTAACCCAAAAGGACCCCTAAAAATAAAAATTATTGAGAAGTTAAGACAAAGTACAAATGGATATAAGAAGCTGCCGTACAGTAAGCCACTCCCACCTTTAAAAAATAAACCTCCTGCCATAATCAATGTCAGCATTATATGTAATGGAGAAGCTTCCACTCACAAAACATCTGAATAAAAGAGAAATCCAGTCAAAATTTCTTTTAAGGATGCCTTTAGTGCAACAACATTCGGAAGGTCACAACTGCTTATTCTTTGTCCATACTGATTGACAGTGGATCTCCAGGGGCTCTTTCACACCAAACCATTATAACATTTTGATTCTACTTTAACTCCTGTAGCTATCTCCTATGGAATCCTGGGGATTGCAGTTTAGTGAGGCACATTCTGGCTGAAACCTCCTCCTTAAATTGCCAATCCTAGGATCTCATTGAATGGAACCATAGTACCGTAGTTAAAGTGGATTGTAGTGCTATAACGGTGTGGTTTAAAAATGCCAAATATGTCATGGCCAGAAGTTAGATTTTTTTGCTTACAAACTGTGAATGCTTGAATCCCTGTATAAAAAGGGCTGACTGTACTATAAAGACCTATTTACTTCAATAATATTCATAATGTATTGCAAAATGTATATATGGTAAAACACACCACACACACACACACACAGTTGTGTTGATAAATGCATGTACAATTAACATGTACTTAATATTATAAAAATAAAGTAAGATATACTTATTATTTTAGGGATATATCAAAACACACATGAGTGAAGTGCAGACCTGGGGTTGTTTTTCTCCAGCTTGTTTCTGTGGCCATCAACCACTCTAGACCACTCTAGACCACCTGGAATGTGCTTCTTCTGGAATCGGAGAATTGCCTCTCCCAAGAAGCCCCAGTAACAGCACTTCACCCTTTAAATAGGTTACACAACCCCTCTATTGCTAAATATTAAACAAAAATTCACAAACAGATGTGCACTTCCAGCCACTATCACTAGTTGTTGTTGCTGTTCCACTGTCTGGCATTTTGGCAGTTTATGCCACCCCCAGAGGGTGGTAGGTACAAAAAAATTGCCTGCCTTTAATTAAACAACATGATCTAAATCCAACTGCCAATCCCAACTAAAGTATGCCATTCAAATAATGGGAACCTGTTAAATTAGGGCTTAATAACATCTCACTGATTTAACATGTCTATTATACTGGAGACATAACAATTGCATTTAGACTTATATTCTTAAATATCTATCATATAAGTCAATAGCTATATAATTCATATGGAACTAAATTGATACCTATCCAAGTTTTTGATTCAATCAAGATGTTTGATGTTTATTTTTTAATATGATATTAGGTTACAGCCTTAGCCTCTGAACACAAATCTGGATAGCGTCTATACAATGTGTTTACTCTAAGTATGACTTAGTCTAAATCAAACCCATAACATATTTCCATTAACTTTAATTATTCTTATTTATTTGTTTTCATAAGGAATGAGCAACCTATTGTCTTCCAGATACCAGACTGCAGTTTCTACAATGCCCTACTACTGAGTAGTACAATGCCCTAGTTAGGAATAATAGGAACTGGAGGTTCAGAAATATTATGTGGATCACAAGTTTCCCACTCTTGGTTTAAGATTATCAGTATTCATGGTGGATCCATCCCAGATCCTCCCACAGAAACCAAAATCTGCAGATGCTAAAGTTTCATTGTCCCCAATGGTGACATAGCCACATGGCCGCACCACCACTGAGGGCAATGGAACTTCACCTTTCTACCTCCCTTCTTGTCCTCCTTCACTCTCACCTTCCCAGCACTTCCCTTTGCTTCTCCTGCCCTCCTGGCTCTGGGCTCTGTTGCATGGGAATGGAGGGAGCAGACAGAGGCAGCAGAGGCAGAGGAGGGACACCAGTTCCCTCCGTAATATTTGAGTGACTACCTGAGATGGGTTCAAGAGCTGCCGACCAACTGCCATCCTACCCAGCCCCCTGGCCTCCCTGTGACATCACCGCCTGGACTGCTTTCTTCCCATCCCCTTCCATGGGTGAGAAGCGGAATGGCTGTTGCTGCAGCGGCGGTGGCAGCTGTCTCCTGACCAGCCATGCCTGGGGGTCACTTGGCCACCCTCATCCTCTTGGGCCACAGCCAGACATCAAGTGAAGTGGGGCTCTGGACTGGAGGGCTCCAAGTGGCAAGCATCCTCCACATACTGTACTGTATTTTACAGCTGGCTCTCACTGGTAGCTACCAGCCACCTCCACCTCCACCACTGCTCTCTCCACTGCTTCCTCCTCATCACTGCAGGCTTGCCATCCACAGATGCTTAAATCTGTGCATGGCATTTATGTGGATACCAAAGGTGGACTGTAACCCATCTCTTTCACAAAACAGGGTGCTAAGACTGGCATATAAGTAGAACAGTAACACTAAAATAAAAATAAAAATAAAAATAATAAAAAATAAAGATACTCATGAAACAGAATAAAAATTAAACAATAGCACACAAACCTTGTATTGTTTTGTTGTATTTTCTAAGTCTGACAGTACTCCATAGGGTGCCAGGACAGCACCAGTGAGATTTACCAAAAATATGGCTTCTTCAAGATTATCCAGATCATTTAACAACAATCCTGTGCAATCATCATCGCAAGCTGTAGAAACCATTTCAAAAATATTAGCTTCAGTTTCATGCACATATTTGCACAGATGAGTACATTAATTATCTAATAATCCTAAAACTAATAAAGGAAAGTACACAGAAGTTTTAAAAAAGCAAGCAAAAAGAAAGGCAACTCTTTAAAATTATTTACACACCAAATGTATTTCTATTTTTAAAAAATGTTTTAGGGCTGTAAGTATTAGGTGGGCTCTACAGGTGAGGCAACAGAGAAAATATCATGACAAATAAGATTTCCTGTGCTATCACTACCAGGTTTTGTTTAGCAGATTTACAAATACTATACCTTTATCTGCTTACTGAAATCTGCATTTTACTTTTCTAATACATTCTAGATGGGAAACACATCTTACTTCTATCATATTTTGTAAAGTACATTCACGTGAGAGAAAGTAATTGGCCCACTGCTAGTCAATGGGCTTCATGGATGAGTGGTGGTATGAACCTTATTCTTTCCAGTCCTAATGTAGTTGACACTAAATTGCTTCTATCCTTTAAAGCCATCATCAACTTTTATCTGCCACATTGATGTACTCACTCTTTTACATAGTGAATCCATCATCTCTGGCATTGCAGAGAAAAATAAACAACACATAAGCAAACCTCACCTAAATAAATGTATCTGTTCCAGACCCCCTTGCAAATACCAAAAAAGCAGGACCTTAAGTCCTGTTCTTTTCAATGGGTGCATGTGCTCACTTGCACTGCCGTGTGTGTGTGCACCCACTGAAAAAGCCAGGGCTTGCAGTCCATGGAAGCTCAAATCATGGATGGCAAGCTTAGGACTGCAGGAACTGTTATATTAAGAACTATTTTTCCTAAATAATACTTGAAAGCACCTTTCTACACTTGTTTTATGCAATGCTTTTTAAGAAGACAGAAGCCTTGATGGTGCAGTGGTTAAATGCTGGTACTGCAGCCTCCCATAGCCATAAAGTTGTAAGTTTGATCCTCAGCATTGCATCCTTCTGAAGGTTGCTAAAATAAGTACCCAGCTTATTGGGGGCAATTAGCTTACATATAATAAACCGCTTAGGGTGGACTTAAGTGCAGTGATAAGTGTTATAGAAATCTAGTTGCTATTGCTATTGACATCACAGTTTTGCTTTATTTCAAAGAAACTTACAAATACAGTCATTGTCCATAAGAATGTGCCTTGGTTCACACTCATCACATAGCCAACCTGCTACACCTTGCTTACAGACACATTGCCCAGAAATATGGTCACAGTTATTGTGGACAGAGCCATCTGGGTTACAATGACACTGCTGACAGCTGCCACCAGGTGACTTAGGATCTCCATAGTAAGTTGGAGAACACCTAAAGAAAAACAAGAGAAAGTGTTTCTTCAATGCTCTATCTGAGAACAAGGAGAGCAAACCAGAGAAACCTCTGGTGCCTAATAATGGTGAAGAAATAAGTTAGAAAATGGAAAGGGTAAGCAATGGATGGAGAGAAAAGCCAGTAAGAAAGAATTGGAGTGCAAAGAAATAAAGAGGAACAGCACTGAGTAAAAAGGATGCAAAGGGATTCTGAAGCCAGGCAAAGCTGATGCAGCTAACACAAAAGAAAAAAAGAGTTGAAAGTAGAGAGAAAGAGTAAGAGAGAGTGGGAGAAAAGGAGAGGGGGGATGGGTGGGTGCCTAGGGTGAGGTGGGAAAATAGCTTTTTAATTCAGATCGAATAAAAACTTTCATTAATACAGTAGCAGCTTTCCTCAACAAGATAAACCTGCTCATGATCCAGATCACATGCTTGCATTTCAGCGCAGGGTAAGCTGTTCAGAACATACATAACATACTTTTTGCAATTGGCTCACCTTTCACAGTACTGCCCTTCATATCCAATGATACAAGCATCACAGTGGAAGTCATTAACACCTTTCAAAATGCACGTGGAACTAAAGCTTGGGGAGGAAAAGAATATATTTTGGAAACAATTCATGAACATTCACTCTTCACATAGAAGAAAAAAGGCCAATCCTTTCTCCTGACATGCTAGTTTTCTATGCACAGGAATATTTATGCATAAAACAGTATACAGTACAGTGGTACCTCGGGTTACGAAATTAATTCGTTCCGCGGCTAATTTCGTAACCCGAAAAACCTTCGTAAGCCGAATTGCCATAGGCGCTAATGGAAAAATAGCTCTCTGCTGCCCTCCGGTGGCGGAAAATAGCGCCGAGGTTTTTTCGTAACCCGAAGAAACCTTCGTAAGCCGAAACAATAAATCCCTATGGGATTTTTTCGTAACCCGAAAAATTCGTAACCTGGGTAATTCGTATCCCGGGGTACCACTGTATTCAACATGCAACATCAGCATCCCCTCCTGCTGCCTGAAGGTTCTTACTACAGTATGACATGGAGTACAGTTGGGTATAAGTATAACTCACAATTGGAGTATGTTAAAGTTATTGTTTTGGACCGCAGTCTGCAAAATCCACAAGTCATAATGTGTGGCTGCAGGAGAGGGAGGATCTTCTAAAACTATAGTCCCAAACAGTCACTTTTCCAAGCTCCATCCGCAATGTGCATTCACTGGTTTGATCTTGTTCTAGATTAGTCATTTCACTATCTGCCTTCATTATCACACAAATCACTTCAACCTGATAATGAATAATTTTTTTAGCCCTTGAGAAATTCAGCTGACAATAGCCTCCATGATTCCTGCAGTACTACTGGGCAGCAGTGAGTACAATAACTGTAATTTTTAAAGATATCTAAGTTAATTTTTATTTACCTCCCAGGGCTTGTTCTTGGACACGCACACAGAGAACAATCATTGACAGATCCAATTACTTTACCGTAAAAGCCTGGGGCACAAAGACTACAGTGGTCACCTACTGTATTATCTTTGCAGTCCTAGAAGGAAATAATTCAGAAATGTTAACATGAAATTAAACCTCATATTTTTAAATGCAAGCAAACCTTAAAAACATCCCAAGAGGATAAAAATTCAATGCTATCGTTAATGTCAGAAAACTAAGAAATTGATATAAAACAAAGAACCTCTATACTGTTGACTGATATGGGGAAAGATGCTTAAGTCTAGAAAAGCAAATGCAGTGTGTGTAATACGTGCATGTCACTACAGGATAGACTAGAAGAAGGGAACACTCATGCTTGCTTCTTCTCAAAGGTTCTCCATATTACATCTCCCACTATTGGCTGTTTTCATCATCCTTAGTGGCAATTAACTAACATTAATTTATAAAATGTAAAATTAAGGATGAGGTCCACTTTAACTGCTCTGGCTGCCTCGTGTTGCATTCTGGTTTTTGTAGTTCAGTGAGGCCTAAGAGCTCTCTAGCTGAGAATTCTAAATGCCCTTACCTAAACCACAAATCCTAGAATTCAACAAGAGGCAGTCAGAGCAGTAAAAGTGGAATAGCAGCACTATAAGAGTATAGTGCAGTAATCTACTAAGTCGGCAGACAGGGGCCATCCATCCTTGGGTTTTTTCTTTAGCTGACCCCCATGTGAGCCACACTGGGAGCCTTTTCCATTGAAGAATGAGCCCACTGAACTCTCACTTTTTGACACCATGACAAAATAAACCTAACAATGAGAGTTCACATACCAAACACTTTCCAGTTTTTGGGTCACAGGTATCACTGTGGTTGTTGCACTCGCATGGCATACAAGAGGAGTATTTCAAGTGCACACCTGTATGTTTCTCCCTGTAGTATCCTGGTGCACAGTCCTGTATGCAGGGGAAAGGTGGGGAAAAGTAGAATTCAATAGAACTTGCTTATTAAGCAGGCATATTAAAAGAACTGTTAAGATCTTTTCCTTGACATAAATCGTTTGCTAATAACCTACCTGACATGAGAGTCCTGCATAACCTACAGGGCACAGGCATTTCTCAATATGAAAAGCTGTGTCTCTAGTGAAGGGTGCATCATCAGCTTTCACAGCAATGTCCATGGAGACATTTGCAATTCTGTCACATATTTGAAAAAACAAACAAAAATAACTGGTTACAATTTTCTAGTAGTTGGCATGATACAGGTTTATGGCTCTTGTGATTTAGCTACAAAATTAAAATGCTGAACTATATGAAAGTTAAAGTTTTGTATTCTGGGGTAATGGCAGGCAATGAATTTTCATAAAGTTATATATTTAGCAGATAGTACATATACACACATGTACTGTATATGGGAAGGCAACATGAAAAAACAACAACAACATATATGTGTCATTCTCTATTACAGTCAGCCATCCATATTCAAGGATACTTTATTCATGGATTTAAGCATCCATGGCTTGTAAATATTCCCAAAAAATATAAATTCCAGAAAGCAAATCTTGATTTTGCCATTTTATCTAAGGAACTCCATTTTACTGTGCCATTGTATTTAATGAGACTTGAGTATCCACAGATTTGGGTATCCCCAGGGGGTCCTAGGACCAAACCCCAACAGATACGAAGGATGCACCGTATATCATAATTTGATGTACATCATAAATTGATGTAGAGCAACAATTACATTTTGCATATACTAGACATTTCAGAATTCTCTTAATTTAAATATTAGCTTCTTAGAAAATAACACAAACCTAGCCCCAAAGAATGTTTCACACACTTGAGCACATGCCAGTTCCCCTTACAATCTTTTTTATTTTATTATTTTTGGAAGAATGTAAGTTTGAGGGCAGGAAACTGCCAAATCAACAACTGTAAACTGCCCATGTAAAGCATCATGTGTATTGATGGGGCTATATAAATAAATAAATGATGATGATGATCCAATTTTTCATGCTGCACTGAAAACTATTATGGAACTGTTCATGATTTTATGGGGCATTTCAAAGGAGTAAAATCAGAAGAGAGCAGCACAGTTTAGATGTTTGAGTGTTAGACTAGAACTTTGGGAAACCGGTGTTCAAATCTCCACTCAGCTGTAGAAACCCCACTGGGTAGCCTTAGCAAGTCACAAACTCTCAGTCTCAAAGGAAGGTAATGGCAAATCTCCTCTGAAGAAATCTTGCTAAGAGAACTCTGATAGGGTCACCATAAGATGTTGACTTTAAGATGGAAACAACACCAAAAAAGTAAAGTAGATAAATGTACCTGCTTTGTTGTAATCCTTGACCATATGATGCCTTTATGAGAATGTATTCAACATTGCTCAATACTGACATGAAGTCAGAATGTGAGACAGATTCATCAGAAACTGAATTGAAATATTTCCAGGCACTCTATAAAGAAAAATATCAATGTAAATTAGCCATTAAAGTTCAGTGATACACACATGAAAGCATGCTTTTCAATTATTTACCTATCAAAAGCTTTGCTTTTATGCACCCTTGGAGTACAAATTTGTGCAAGGTTAAAAGCAGATAGCAACAAGGTATTTCAAACTCTTGGTCCAGCTCACTGTTACGAAGAAACCAAGACACTTGAACTTATCTTCATGTGCACTCAGAGCCTGGCAGACTGTGAGGGGCACATCAACTAATTCTGCATAGGCCCTTCTCATTCCCAACTTAGTTCTAAATGTAAATGCAAATACATCACACCAACTTCCCCCAAGAGAAAAAATATGAACCAGAAGCACAATAAAAATAGTATCTCATCACTTCCCTTTCATTTTGGAACAAAAATATGACTCAGAGGGGGTCCAGAACGGGTGAAAAATGACTCCTGCCAGAGTTGCTCACCCTAATCTACTCTGAACAAACATTGTGAAGAAAACCCCATGATATATTTGTCTTAAGGTCACCACAAGTCAGAAATTACTTGAAGGCTAACAACAACAAAACAGAAATACAATTGTTTATCCTCACCTCCATCATTACTATTTCTTCATCATGTCTTACTCCATTTTCTGGAGCAGGGATGTCCACATAGATGACATATTTACTGGTGTGACCCCCCTTCATCAGGATTTGTGGTTCAAGGTTTGAGGTTCCCATGCCATCCAGAGCATAAAAAGCTACTGAATACTTCAATTTTCCACCATAGGTCATGAGCTATTTGGAAAATGAATCATTACACTTATTTATTTATTTATTTATTTGCACAAATATTTCCTGGAAAGTATTCACTAAAATCTACTTTAAGAAGAGGTATCCACTGAAATTTAGCAACAAGTCATACTTTTCCCTCCTCACTTTTATTAAGACCTGATCTATAAGCTTTAGGCTCACAGTAAACCACTGTATATTGAAAATATGCACAAGTGGAATGAGCTGCAGTGAGTTTTGTCTTGCATGGTTCCTCTCATGTGATGCTGAGTTCAAAGTTTTTCTTAAATTTTTCACTATTCAGCTGTATCATCCAAATTGTAAGTTGTCATTAACATTATTTATGGTTTATTTAAACAAGTCAGCTTTGGAAATCAGAATTTGATGAAGCCTTGTTTAAAACTAACCATAGCTTATATTAATATCTGCTTGAAAGTTAAAACCCCATGATATACTGCGCCTAAGGGGAAACAATGCAAACACTTATGAATTCCTCCTCCTTGCTGTATGGAAAGAGGAAAGGAGATCACAAGAACTCAAAAGTTACTATGGCTTGTTCCCATTTGTGCATGTTGCAATCTATGCTGGTATGATTTAGTAATTCTCAGCTAAGGCAAATTTTATAAAAACTGTGACTGCTAGCTGAAAGTAAATACTTTGCAATATAACTTTACAGTATTCTACTTTAAATAATGCTTACACAACCTGATATTCTACATCAACCCAGAACTCCATGGAAAATCTCAGTTCCTTTAATTTATGAAGAAATCAGAACAAAGTCTATCGAAAGCAGCACCTTTCCCCCCCACAACTGGTAAAAAGAACCATATAAGCAAAATGTGAAGCCAGCCTTCCACTGCTGATGCACACCAACCTAAACTTCATTTGGCCAGTATGACTAATGGCCATCAATAGGTTTTCCAAAACAAATTTGTCAAATTCCTTTATAAAGTCATACTTTGGAGAACAAATTCCATATAGTATGCATTATGTAAAAAATTATGAGCAACTGTTTGAAGGTGTCATGGGAAACATGCCTTTAGGAACTTCACACAGTGCCATGGCTTTTCTTTCAACTGCCTCCCCATGTTTGTTGTTCTTGTATCTTCTCTATAACCTCTCTGTCTTCTCTTTACTGCAACTTCACCTGCTAGCGTGCTTGGAAACAACCCATGCTCTCCTCAAGGGCAGAATTCTAGTAGCAGCATCAGTCAAGATGACTTGCTGACCAAGGAGTAGAAAGGAAATTATGCTATGTATTCACATAGTCATGCTAGTGTAATCCAGTGCCCAAGAAAAGCAAGGCCACTTCAGTGGGTGACAGCAGGAGTTACCCCAAGTCATCACCTAGTTGCAATGTTTGTTGACTCAATGTTCATTGTTTGTTAAACCCAGTTTCCTTCATACTTTTGGTCTAATAATATGTGTACAGAAACAAATCTACAAGCCTCAAATGACCGGTGTATAGAACTTTTCCATAGTTTAGGTCTGACATTTAAGTCAAAGAATACAAATATCATAGCTTTACACACCAAATTTTCTAGATTGCTTGAGTCTTAGAACCATCTCCAGACAATAAATAATCAGAAAATAACAGTGACAGTGGCTTATGTGTTCACCTGATCTCCCTGGAACTGATGGGGCAGTTTCCAGTAAAATGGCTCTGCATTCAAGTGTTGTCGGACTATTGTAGCATCCATTAAGATATCGGGATACTGGGAAAATACACCTTCGCTAGTTCCAGTGAGGTTACTCTGAGAAACCACATACATAACACTCTGCTGTGGAGTCAGGGTTAGCTGCAAAAATAAATTAACAGGTCATTCCAATTCATAAATCATACTAAATACTTGTTCAATTTAAGCAGTATCTCCAACAATGTTTTTATGAAACAGCTGAAACATAGATCTTTTCATAAAACAACAATGTTTTATGAAACAGCAGAAACATAGAAGATATGGTAAACAGGTGATATGATAGCCCTCTTTAAGTATTTCAAGGGGTGTCTCACTGAGGATGGAGAAAGCTTGTTTTCTGATGCTCCAGAGACTAGAACACAGAACAATGGATGCAAGCTCGAGGAACAGAGATTCCACCTCAACATTAGGAGGAACTTCCTAACAATAAGGGCTGTTTGACAGTGGAACACACTCCCTCGGAGTGTGATGGAGTCTCCTTCCTTTGAGGTCTTTAAACAGAGCTGGATGGCCATCTGTCAGGGATGCTTTGAGTGAGAGTTCTTGCATGGAAGGGGTTGGACTGGATGGCTCTTGTGGTCTCTTCCAACTCTATGATTCTATGTCCATTAGAAAGGAAGCAATATAGCATATTACCAAAGGTCTTTCTCCATGGGCAATCAGTGCTCAAAAGTCTTCCAAAAGAAACTGCATACCAAAAGATAACAAAAAGAACTCCAATTAAATTTCTCATGTTCCTATCAGTTATGTCTTGCTACCTGAGACTGCTTACAAGTTAGGTGTGGACATCTCCATGGGTCACATGAAAGGAAAAAAATACCATAAATAAAAAAATAAACAATAACTCAAAATGAACCCCTGAGAAATACAGAAAGCTAGAAGACTGGAAGTCTATTTCTGATTTTGAAAACTGGGTTATTTTTAATGTTATTTTATGTGAAACAGTGCAAGTATTTCTGATTAAGAAATAGGCTGTAACCTATTTAAAAGTTGGGTTGCTGCTTCCAGGAGAAGCAACTCATGCTTGTTTATGGTCAGAAAAAGAGTACCCATGGAATGTAGTATATGATTCCAGGGTTACACTTCACCTACTCATTCAATTATGATACAATTAAATGGAAATACAAGAGAACACTAAACATAAAAATGAAACTGCTTTACTTACTGAAACTCTCACATAGTCTTCTACTTCCGTGCAAACCTCTGACCTCCCAGAACAGAAACATGGAATGCATCCCAAAGGATTAATGGCATGAAGTGCAAAGGTCCCAGTTTTGCATTCACTGCAGTGCAAGCCAAACACATTTTCCTAATGAAGAAAGAGACAGTTGATCAAGCAGTAGGCTTGAACAGTAGTCTGAACATTTCCAACTCACATCTTTGCCAGAATAGTAATCTAAACAACAATGACAAATGCATGTATAAAACTAAGTGAAGCAACCAGAGAGGTTCACATTTATTCTAAAGTGACCTATAATCTGAGAACAACACAAGGGATTTAGACAACTGTTGTATTTTAAGATAACTTGGTTGCTTAATTAATGTACCAATCTTGGGTATATGTAGTATCATCTTAGGCCTAATCATTCTCCTGAACACAGCATCTCTGCAATATCCTAGATTTGAAGTCTAAGTTTTTAAAGCTTAGGTTTTCTACTCCTAGTTTTATTCTGCTTTGACTTATTTAAGTACAGCATCACACAATATCCAATGCAAATAGCACAAAAATTAGGTACATTAAGATTGAAGTTATTTCTGGAGTAAATTACCCTTATTTGAGAACACTGTTGCAAACTGTTGTTTCCTCCTTGAACACATACTTGATATACTCACTACATTTACTTTAACTTTGCTTTGTCATGGAAACACTATCCATGCCGTGACATCTTAGGGCAGCATCACACAATCAGTTTAATGCTTTTTAATTTTTAGTGTGTGTATTTTTCCAGCAAAGTTAAGCTGAATTTTTACATCTTGACTCACCCTTTATTTTACACAGAAATTGCACAATGTTGCCTGAATGCATGTTGGGAAAACTATATAAACATATAAAAAATTCTAAATGCTTTACCTTGCACACACACACACCAGTTTCTTCCTCACAGTTACAGATTCCTTGACTCTGGTCACATGTGTTTGCTTTGCTCCCACGTAAATCGCAGTCACAAGGAACACAATCCGGATAGTCTCTATATCCCAAGGCACATTCATCACAGTTGTCTCCTCCATACCCATGCTTACACTCGCACCGAGCTGTCAACTGGTCACACTGGAGACTGACTGACCCTAAATCACTGCAATTGCAAACCTGAAAAGAAAATTTGAGAATTTTGTAATTTTACAAAATATCCTTAGTTTAGGAACACAGATAAATACTTATGTACGGATGTATTTTATGCTTTTTTGTGCAATCATAAGAACCACCTGCTCTTATGAGCAGTCACTGCACAAGCCTAATGTTTATTGGATATGGATTCATATTATCTGTGTCCCTGGTTACCTCAGGAAATCCAGAACAGCTTTTTATAACTAGCCACCTTAAATAAATGACCAACCATTCTACTGGTCTGTATTCCCAAATGGAAAAAAGAGGTCCAGTGTGTGGGAACATCCAGTGCCCAGTGTTCACCAATCCATATCTTTGACCTAGGCACTCATAATGATGACCAAAGCAGTAAGTAAAAGACCAAGAAGATGGTTCATCAAGATAAATTTTAATAATGGTCTAGAATAGTGGATCTAAAGTTATTTAATGTGAGAGAACATACTCCATGACGATTGGCTTTCAGATTTAGAGCTTTATCTTGTTTTAGCCTTGTTGTAAACTGCCTACAACCCCACATTGAGAGAAAGTAAAGATGAAAATAAAATAAAATATTCTCTTTGTTTACTTTTTCCCTATTTTTCTAATACATGGTATTGTCACATAATGGCATAAATACACATTATACCAATACATTGAATTAGTACATTCTATGTTTATTTACACAGATCAAGTTTCTGACACACAATTCAATGACTATTTTTACTTGGGGAAGATCACAATGGAGTAAGTTATTATTAAATTGCTTATAACGACTCCAATTGTTAAACGTTAAACTTGAGTGGACACTGATTAGGTCCCACATTGGGAGAAAAATACAATATAAATTGAATAAATAATTAAGAGTTTTTAAAAAGTGACAGAAGCTATACACGAAGGAAATGGACCTAACAGATACGTGGTTTTGTTTTTAATGAAACCATACCCAACTGCCACCCACTGTTTTTAAAAAATCAACTTTGCTTTTAAATAGTTCCCCAAGAAGCACTCACTAACCTTGCATCCTTTCTCTGGATCAAGACCCCAGAAGTTTTCTTCACAGAGTTCACACTTTTCCCCTTCAGTATGAGGAGGACAAATGCATTCCCCAGAATCTTCATCACAAGCATTGAGTGTATGAGTGCAATTACAAGCTACAAGGTAAAAAGAAAAATGAAACAAGCAGCTTCTTTTGCAACTACTGTCAGACTGAGAGAATGTACTATTTTCACTTTTAGCTGAGATAGTAACCAAGTCATCACCTTAAAAACAGTTCCTGCCCTTCTTTTCCAGTGTCTTGATAGACACAACAAGAAACTCTACTGTGGCCACACACAACAAAATATTCTTGCAAGTAGCTACACAACTCAACCTGCCACCTGACTGCTCTCTTCTATTTTTTCCACTGCATTTTCCTTCATCTTACTCACTTCTTGTATCTTTCACCTAATTTCATAATGGGAAAAACAAAGGCAAAGCACAGAAATGTTAACTTTTGGGCCACAAACTTCAAAATGACCCCATCCTGAATTACCAGTTTACAATGACTGATAACTATTTTTGTTAAAAAAAAGGGTGGGGTACACTGGTTTGGTTCCTTGTTAGTTCCTAAATAGAGCAAACCAACTGAATCAAACTTGACCCACCATTAAACAACTGATTCAATGGGTCCACTCTTGTAAGAATTAATCAAAAGGATTCAGGCTACAGCACCTATGTCATAACACATCAATCAACAGTAAAAGCAATGTTATTCCCTAAAAGCAACCACTTCCAGTCTTAGAGTTATTGACAGGGCTTTCTCTGTAGCAGAGCCCCAAGTGTGGAACTCTCTCCCAATGGATGTCATGCTGGTTCCATCACTCATGAATTTCCACTGGGCAGTGAAAACTGTGCTATTTTCTTGGCCTTTGAATCTTTAAAATTAAAGGTGTTCTTTGTGGTAGATTTTTTCTTGTTTTAGAACTGTTTTTAAAGAGACATTTGAAGTGCTTTAGTTGGTTTTTAGTTATTTATTTGATGTTTTTAACTGTTTTTATCCATTGTGCATGGTCTTAGAGACCCAGTGGGTTAGGAAGGGATAGATGAATGCCTTAAACAAATAATATCTAAGCAGTCCTTAGCCCAAATGACAAAAGAAAAAACTGGCACAGGAACCATTTCCATCAGCCCAAATCTTTATTCAAACAGTGAAATTAATTGGATTCCCATTTCAGACAAAAGTCCATCAGAAATGCTTTGATACTGCTTGGCTGACCCAGCTTTGAAAATATGTGCTAAACAGCCCCCCCAGCTGACCTTTCCTGTGGTGTAACATAAAGCACTTTTTGAAAGAAAATCCATGCCATTTAAGAAACTGCCATGACCAGATTATGTGCTGTATCTTACGTGTGCAACCACCATCCTGGAATGCATAAAAACCATGAGCGCAACGATCACACTTCTCCCCAGCCACTCCTGGCACACAGCGACACTGTCCTTCATCATTACAATCCTCAGCAACTGAGCCAGCTTTACTGCAATTGCAGGGAAGACAGCCAAGTCCTGTACTTAAGCCATAATATCCAAACTGTTAGACAGAAAAGAAAAGCATTTCAGCTGTATTTCAGAGTTCACTAAAACAAAAATAGGTCATTGCTCTTGTTTTCTATTTTATCTCTGTATGCAATCCACTCCTGCTGCTTGGCTTGCATAAACATGGCACAGCTCTCTTTGGCAGCCTACTGGGAAAGGGGATTCATTCCACAATTTTTCCCAGCACAGAACTGTTGATTGCTATAGAGTCCCTCAGAAATCTTGAGAGAATATTCAGGAAAGAAAAACACTCTGATGTTAAAAGTCCTACTAGTAACTATCAAAGGTTGGATGTATTCCAACATCCAGATTATTTCTGGACAATATTGTTAAATGCTAGAGGCTGCAAACTTAAAATTTCACTTTTATTTTTTCTTATTCCATTTTTATTATTATGCATAGCTATTGTTGTTCAGCAAACCAAATACTAATCCCTGGAACTTCTGGGAGGCTTAAAAAGATGATTTACCATCCTTGAAAAATGCTTTCTCAGGAATTTCTTACCATTCCAGCATTAACTCTCTTGATGGTGGTAGCCATGTTTGGCATAAAGAGCCAGCTTTGCCCCATCTAGCCTGGTAAGAAAACCCTATCCCTGAAAGCCCTGAAATATAGGTTTTTAAGTCAAGTTGCTGTGCAATCTTGAAATGCAAGAAGACTAGTAATAGCATTGAGATATAGGTTCATTTATCCTCTTTTTTCCCATTAATTCTGATTTTGCATTTGACTTGCATTTTCTTCATTTGAAATCTCCCCCACCCTCCACTGTAATAATAAATTCATGTTGTGTTGAATAGATTGTTGATTTTTGTCTTGTTTGTATTTATTGAACTGGTTTCTAAAAAAATAAGTTCTTATCTTCCCACTTCCCCCTGCAAATGTCATGTACTTTGCTAATTAAGTTAAGATTCATTCTTAGACACTATGGATATAGTCAATTGCACAAAAATAGTATATAAATGAAATGCAACAGTAAAATCATGCACATGGTATCAGGTTTTTTATTTCTTACCAAACACTTATCACATCTTTGTCCCACCACGTTCATTTTGCATTGGCATAGACCAGTCTCATGATGGCAGATGCTGGAAACAGAGCTGTTCATATTACACTTGCAAGCTTATGTGTAAAAAAAAAAACAGAAATAAAAAAGCAAAAGATTACCAATTGTGACATGGAGCTATTGTAAATAACGTTTTCTTTGCATAAGAGCTAAGATTCTATTCTCCATGTTTCTACAGTCCTGCCATCAATAGTTTCAATTATTGTCTTCAGGCTTTAAAAAAGTAAAAGCCACGTACCAAAACTCAAAACACTCTATGAGCTCTACATAAACACTTCCAAGGACAGTGAACTGTTTTCAGACTATATGTTCCCAACTCTTCTTACTTAGGTATTTGTTACATTTATATGCTGCTCTTCCTCCAGAAAGTTCAAGGCCCTTTAAATTGCTTTCTTCATCCACATGTCACCCTAAAAATAACTACATGAGGTAGACATAGTGAAAGTGACTAGACTAAGGTTTCTTGGGGACAAAGCAGACAGACTAAAAGGAGTAGACTGAGACTGCTCTGGCCCTGATCACACCGAGATTGTGGCAAAGAGATGGTCCGCTCCAAAGCAGGCCACCACCGTGATCCCAAATGAGCTGCCAGCAGGAGTGGCTTTTTGCCGGTGGCTTCGGGCCACTTTAGGTAGCCTCAGGCCAGCTTCCAACCACATCAGAGGTGTGTGTCATCTAAACATCATGCTCCTGAAGTGGCTGGAAGCTGCTCTATTTGGCCCATCTGTTTTAGGCCTTGGGGAAGACCACAACCTAAATCACTTAAGAAACAGTCCAACTCTGTAATCAGTATACTTCTTAAACAACATGAGACAAATCTTCTATCACACTACACAAGTCTAAATACTCCTGCCTCATTATCAGAAACAAGTTTGACTGTATTGATAATCGTTTCCACAACGGATGAGGTCTGAACCTAAGACTTCAACCCAAAGATTTCTCTAAAACATTGCCAAAACATATCACTATAGTTTTTAGTGTTAGGGTACCAATCTATTAATTTTATTTATTGATTCATGTTATGTACCCCAATGTATGTAATTTTAGTAAAAGACATTCAACAGTAAACAAGTCTCCTTTATATACAAGAATCCTACATCAGTTAATTAAACAAGACCAACTCACCATGGCAATCTTTGTTGATCACAGCATCCCCATAATAACCATCAGCACACCTTTCACAGTGATGTCCAACAGTATTACCAGTACACTTTAGGCACTCTCCTGTGATCGAGTTGCAATAGCCATCTTCCATCATATCTACATTACCATTGCAGTCACAAGGTATACATGATTGTCCTGGGACCAAAGGATCACCATAGTACCCATTTGCACATCTGTACAACAGATTGGAAATTTAATCAAATTGCATCAAAGTAGAGCTCCACATTATTTATTTATCCCACCTTTCTCCCTGTATGTGACACAAAGTGGTTCACAATATATGTTTAAAAAAGCAGTTAAAATAATAGATAATAAAAAGGTTAAACAGCAATTTAATAAGCAACCATATTACAAACTTTAATTTAAAACAGTTTAAAAGGTAGTTAGTTAAAAGATAAAATAATGATAAAAATACAGCACCCTCTAGGGCAACTTTTAGGGGCATGGAAAGCTGCGGCAAGGAGACATACATGAACACATTCTCTCCATCAGTTTGGCAGCTGCTTCTAAACATTTGGTGTATAGTGGGCTCTTGGTATTCTCTGGGCTTGGGTTCCAGGACCCCAGTGGATACCAAAATCTGTGGATGCTCAAGTCTCATTTATACAATGGGGCGGTAAAAAGGTGTCCCTAATATAAGATGGCAAAATCAACCTTTGCTTTTTGGAATTTATATGTTTTTAAAATATTTCCAAGCCAGTGCTTTGAAAATCCATGGTTGAATCCACAGATAAAGAATCCATGGATACAGAGGGCCAACTGTATTTGTTCCAGGGACTTGTAAGCCCCATCAATCAAGAATCAACTAAACTGAGCTATATGCAAAGGGAACGTGCATCACCTTTGAGACTAACCATGCAAAAGATGTTGTAGTGTAAAAGATTTTGTAGACTTGGGAGTTTATCACATGTAATTTTCACATCAAACCGGACACAGGACGGGTTTGGGCTAGAACAGGTTAAAACTGATTTTACCGCATGCAAAATTGCTGCTGTGCTGCCGTCCAACCATCACCCATCCTTCAGCAGTGCTTTAGCAGCCAATTTTGATACTATGGAAGCTTTCTGTAGTAGCAATATCAGCTGCTAGAGCACTGCTGGGGGACGGGCGATGGTCGGATGGCGGGACAGCAGCAATTTTGTGTGTGGTAAAATCACTTTAAACCTGTCCAAGCCCGATCCCGTCCCGTGCCTGGGTTAGTGTGAAAATTACATGTGATAAACTCTTTGGTCTACTCAGATGCACCAGGCAGACCAAGCAGACCAAGTCTATAAAAGCTTATACTATAACTTCTTTCACACAGTTTGTCTCAAAGGATCTACAAGATCCCTTTGCATACTAACATGGCTGTGTCTCTAAATTTAGCTGTCTTTCCTAGATTCAGCTATGAGACTTCACAAAGTAAGTATAGCATGCAAGAACAGTGCTCACCACCTCCCCCTCCAAATCACCAAGAAAGAGAAATATTCACCAAAGCAGCTTTCTAATCAACTTTCCTAATTTATGGCAAAGGATTATGTCACTGACAAAAGTAATGCAAATTTTGACAATGAATACTAAAATGGAGATGAGGCAGACATCAGGACAAGCAGCTTTGTAGTTATTTTCGTTACTGTAGATTCATACCTTTCACACTTGGATCCTGCATATCCAGGAGAACATTTATCACAGATAACTTCACCACTACTTTCCAAGTAACAGGTAGGACTGAAACTATAAATTATCACAGTATTTTATTAGCTATTTTACAGCTTTGTTTATTCTGTCTCAACAAAAAAAAAATCTTAAAAAATATTAATTTCTCCAACAAATTAAAATGAAACATCAACAAGCAGAAAAATATAAAACCACCAGTAAAACAAGGGGAAACGTTTAAAAGACTTTAAAAGCACAAAAAACACTTAAAAGGCCACATTGTAAATATTCTTTTGGAACTATAATCTACATAGTTTAACAGCATATGCTTATCTATTTATTTCCAACATTCATAGGTCACTTTTCATTTTGAAAATTCCAAAATTGTTCACAATTTTTAAAAAGGTACAATGAAAAACTGATCAAAAGGATAAGATGTTTAAAAATAAAAATAAAAAGGAAAATCCAGAAAACCATTTTTATAAAAATCAGAGGCAACTGATAGTATAAACAATTGAGTTAATGGCTAGATAAATAGATAAATGGAAACACCCAACACTGGGAGCCTACCTAATTTTAAGGGAGACTTACTAGCCTGTGGTACAATAAAGAGCATACCCATCTCCCCAAGAATGGAAGGATCAGGGTGGTCTATCCATTTGATCCATACATACATGTGGCATGAATATATCCACAAACTGATTTAATTATTAAAAACAATGATTGCAGTGTAATTGTCAGTGGCCCAAGGGGAAAATGCATCTAGTATTTACCCGAAGAAAGATACCAGATAATTTTCCTGAACAATCACTCCACTGTGCTGCATCACAAGCAATGTTTTGAACTTCAGAAAGATGCCATGTTTGAAAGGAGAGATACTTTTAGAAGAAACCAAATGGGCATGCCCAAGCCCTTCAGCATGCCTAGAGCAGGTTGCTGGATGCTAGCATTATCTTGCAGCTGGACAAGACCGAGCTTGAATTGATTTTATTCACATAAACAGTGTAACACTAGATGATTTTCTAATACTAGCAGTTTGAGACTGCCTTTTGAAGAAAAAGCCCTAAGGGCTACAACAGTATTCGGAAAAATATTGGAAAATTTCCAGCTGCTTATCATGGCCAAACAAGAGCTATCATTTCAGAAAGAATGTTTGTCGTGTTTTTACATCTTCCCACCAGATTGATTTTTCTCCATCTTCTCTCCTCTTTCTTCTTGGCCCCTGCTTTTTTCAAAAAACTGTAAATGTAATATGTGAGGTTTTCAATTATCAGCTTACTTGTTTGTAGGAGTTCTCAGTGGACAGGCACATGGCTGGCAATCCTCTGCTGTGCCCTTGGTGGGTGATCCATAGAACCCAGGCAGGCACTCATCACAAGAATGACCTGTAGTGTTGTGTTCACAAATCTATGAAACATACAAGGGAAGTTTTGTGTGGGTTTTTTGGGCTATGTGGCCATGTGATAGTGTACAAGAGAAGCTTCTGATACTCATATTGGGTGGAATATCATCATATGCAACATTAGGATTCAAAAGACAAACAGAAAGAAACAAAAAGCCCATTGACCATAGGATTTTCTAAGCCAGCAATAACAATGAATGGCCATGTCCTTAATGGTCCTGATGTACCCGTATTTTCCGGCGTATAAGACGACTGGGCGTATAAGACGACCCCTGACTTTTCCAGCTAAAATATAGAGTTTGGGATATACTCGCCGTATAAGACTACCCCTCTTCCAACACACACCAAATAAAATTTTTAAAAACATCAGATTTGATTTCAATATGGTAATTTTAATTCAAATGCTTATGACATGCAGTTACTTAGCAGGAAACCTTGCTGTATACAAAGCCTGCTTGGATTTATCAGCTCTCCTTGCCTGCCCAGCCCTCCCTGTCTCCAAGACTATCAGAGCGATAGTGCAAACATGGCTCTTTTTTTCCATACCCCGGGCAGCCTGGATGCCTGCAGCTTGCTCCACCCTTCACTTACACCTCCCTGGTGAGGCGCCTCCTCACCTGGTCATCAGGACCATGTTAAGTCACTTCTTTCCACAAATCCTGGTGAATGGATTTTCTTCTACCGTACTTGTACCAGCCACCCTTGCTGCTTTCATACGGTTGCCAGATATGCTGGGGATATGGCCACAGCCATTTTTTAGCTCCCCCCTCCATATACGGCAACTACAGATTCTCCACTCCGGCTCAGAAGTTTCAGCACCTGCCCTATAAGATGACACCCGGCGTATAAGACGACCCCTGACTTTTGAGAAGATTTTCCTGGGTTAAAAAGTAGTCTTATACGCCAGAATATACAGTATATATCTGGCCTCATGAATTAGCTGCATTACATAGATAGTGGAGTAAATCAGTTGTACTAATATTTGACAATGCCAACGGCACAAATAATTCAGAACATTTTCATTATATGGAAAAATTGCCTCAAAAGTGCAGATGTTAAATAGTACTTTACAATCGCTGAATAAATGCCATCAGCTAATTACATTCCAACATTCTTCAGTTCAGAGCCATAGGAATTTTGCCACTGATCTGAATGGAAAAACTGTGGTTTTCTTCAGTTTTATATATAACTGTGTTTTATATTAGTTCTTCACTTAAGCCAGACATCTAATGTCTTTAACATGCACAAAAAGCAGGTTATACAAAGGTTACAGAAATGGAGTGGGTGTGCTTTTCTTTATTTCTTTGTGCATGTTTCAAAACTATCTCACTAACAAAGCTGTGTGTCTGTGTTTAGCTGGCTGTACACACACAAAGAGAAACACCCACATTCACAAAGGCTAGATAGTCATTAGGTCTCCTCCCATCCCAGTCCTTTCCCTTCTCTAGCCAACCTCCACTTTTCCATTTTCACCAGTCTTTCTCAACCTTCACCCAAATGCCCATTCAGTCTTTCCCTCCACTTATTCTCTTTCTTACCTTTAGCAAGAAGGAACAATTCATTCTACACACACACACACACACACACACACACAGCCTTTTAACTTTTTAAAAATCTTGGTGGCTCTTCACAGGGAAAGGATCACACAAAGCTTCCTAAATCCTTTCCAGCAAAAGGCATAAGTCAGTTCTTAATGCACTTTCATCTCTAAAGGAAGTTAGAGAAGTCTGCAGCCTAGTGACTGAAAAAAGTATTGCAGCCTAAAAGAATTAAATAAAAATTAATTAATTCATTAACTTCACAATATACATGCCTTTAGTATCCATGCCATTTTCCACACATCTAGGTCTTAGAGCTACAGCAGAAATAGTCACACATGTGGATACACATTATCTTTTCTTATTGTAGATATGCTAGTATTAAATGAGCATAATATTTTCAGAAATGTAAATAAAAGGGGAGTTAATAGATAACTTACAAGACAAACACCATGAATATCACATTCTGTTGCATGACCATTGCAATCACATTGCAGGCAAATCCCTCCAAAGAGTATGCCATCTACTCGGTAGTACCCAGGAAGACAGGACTAATAAATAAATAAATAAATAAATATTGTATACAAATAATTGTCAGAAATTTTTTCCTAGAGCACTTCATCCTGATTATTAGAATATTAAAAATAATAATAAATATAAACAGATTTTGAATTATACACTAACTCTAGTGATACAATGATATAAATTCATCTCTGAATTCAGTCCGCAGAGTTAGATGACTACAAGTTTTATATGGCATAAGAAGTTGTTCAAGATACAGAAGTCTACAGCTCAGGGGGAAGGAATAAATACTTGCAGATTCTCCTGAACTGTAATGATCCTTAACAAGTTAACAGAAGCAATGATATGTGTTATGGAATTTAACAGCACATTGCACACAAACAATACACAAACCTCACAAACAAGAAAAGTGTATGTTTCTTTATTTACACCAACAAATGGAGGAGTAGGAAGATTTCATCCTGTTGTCCATGCTAGTAAAATAGTTTATATCTAAAGCCATATGAGTTTCTTGTTGATTGCTCTGTTCTCCTAATATTTGCGTAGCCAAAAAGGCTACAAGCTAAAAGATATCTCAGATGTGGCAACTCTACTGAAAAATGCTCACTTCCTGTAAGACGTAAGACTGTGGTAATTAGTGAAGTGTATTACTAGTAACTATGAGGTCCTTACTTTTTATTAGTCATGTATACAATTACCCTGTAATTTGCCATGGCTAAAGGTCCTCTCTATTTGACAATAGCTTCCCTATACCTGTTATCTATTTAGAGAGGCATCACAGCATATTCTTAAATTCTGGAACATGTATACCCTGAAATCTCACGGGTATTTAATCCACCACATCATTATCATCCTCAAACTAATAATACTAAACTGACAAACTGAGACAACAGGATATATGACAAGAATAGTGAAAAAGCAGCTTGTTGACTGTATGTTACCAACTGCCTTTTTGTAGCCTTAAAGGCCAGGATACGCTCCCCTAAATTTGAAAAAAGATTTATCATAAAAACTAATCCCAAAATAGCTCACATTATTGCAAACAAGCTCATAAATACAGTGATTTGGCCAGATTTCCCTCCCAAATACCCTGGATAGCAAATTTTGGAGTATAAATGAAACCTAAAGTGATGTCACATCACTTCTGGGTTACCTAAAATGCAGCAGCCCTGCCCACTTGAGGCCAGTACAGACTGGCATGAAAAGCCAGTTTCCAACCGGCTTGGGAACATGGTGTATTCATGACACACACCCCCATGACCCCCAGAAGCCAGCTTCATGCTGCCCAGCTGCTCACATGGCAGCCAGCTTTGAGGTGCTCCAGTGGCACAGCATTTAGATATGTCCAGAGTGCCGTAAAGCTGCGGCAGTGCGGGAAAAGCTGGCTTTTTGCTGGCTCAAAAAGGAGCAGCATTTTGCCACTTCTTTTTGGGCTAGCAAAAGTGTATTGGAACTGTGGCTTGCAGTTGCCGCAGCCCCAATCCAGCTTTCTCAGGGGCAGCTTCAAGCTGCCCCATTGAGGTGGTCTGTTTCACCCCTAGGAAACACAAGGATGAAAACTAGACCACCCCCCTGGTACAATTGCCTACTCCAGTGTAAGGAGAAATTAAGATTTGTGTCAAACAGTGAAATATGCCCCTAATCATTTCCCATATTCCTTAATTAAACAAAGTAAATGCATGAGAGAGGTTATTCTTCTGTATGTAGAAAATATGCCAAAGTGATATAAACATTTTGAATGGAAAATCTTGTTTTGTCATTCTAGTTTTTAAAAAATTGCAAGCTAAAAGACAGCTTGGATGCAGCCAATTCTACTGAAAAATGCTCACTTGCTGTACACAAAATCTTGGCAAATTACCTCACAAGAAATCCCAGCATAACCTTGAGGACATTCACAATATTCTACATCTGCAGCTGAAGATGGATCTACAAGATTAGCATTTGCAGTGTCCAAAATGACAGAATCCAACCTGCAATGAAATAGTGTTAAAATACTTTCCACTTGAAACGTTCATTTTTAAAAAGCAAGAAAAAGAAAACAGTACAGTCACCCTCCATTTTTGCAGGGGACAAAAAGCCCACGGCATGTGTCGTCCTTCAAGCCAATGGGGCTTGAATGCCGGCAATTTTCTGTTTGCACTGGGGGAACCTGGAACAGATGCCCCACAAAAATGGAGGGGCTACTGTAAATGAATCATGAAAGCAAAGTACCACAGAAAAAAACCCTAACCTTCTTTCTAATATTCTGACTTCACTAAAAACAATCTTATTAACATGACATTTCTGCAAAAATTTAGAAGTGATGGCTTTAAATACATGCTCAATATTGTACGGGGGGGGGGGGGGGTGACATTCCAGAATAAATGTGAGATTTGACCATATAACGTCTCATTGTTCCACACAGTTTAATGCAAAAGAATGATTAACAAAATATCACCTCATTAGAATTCAGAAGAACATACTTTCCAATTAAAAGTCCCCACTGGCCTGCTAAAAGAGACCCATCCCTCTTGCTCTACAAGTGCTCTTTTATAAATGAGCTGCTTTGTCAACACTCCATGTGACAGGCCAAGCCAATTTCTTTAAACCCCTGAGGCAAGGGCTCATTAGAATATGGGATGTTCCTCTGCCCTGTTTTGTTTGTAACAGACAAAAGTCAATTCCTGGGCAAGGGTATGAGTAAACTACCACACAGGAAGGCCTTCAGGTTTTCCAAAGCAAGTTTCAATCATAGCCTCTGTGAACTGAATTATAACAAATGGCTTGTCTGCAGCATTCTGATAGCAAAAGTCAGTAATGTTAAAATATGATGCCTATACATAATATTTTCAATCTTGCCTGTCAAAGTAACTTGTCACCATAGGTCTTTAAAAAGCAATGAGACAAAACAGCTGTGTAGGTGTTATTCATGATTTAGCATTCCATGCATGAGCCCCTGTAAGTGTGAGTAAAGTCTCAGGCGCTCTTTCCTCCTAGACAGCTTCCTCCTGTGACAAAGGCAGGAAGAGTAATAAACCGTGGTGGGATACAGACGGGCAGGGGAAGACGTCTTGGAGGTGTATTCTGCTGAATACGGAGCCTCCAGACCGCCCGCCCCGGGGGCGTGGCTCAGGTGTATGGGGCTTCCACATGGGGGGCAGTGAAGACGCCTCACCTGGGGCCGTTTCTGACCCGCAGTTTCCATACTGCCGCCTCGGAGGACGCCGCAGAGAGGCAGCTTCCGCACGGGCGGCCAAAAATGGGGCTTTTTTTTTCTTTTGCTGGCTGACGGATGCGCAGCTGCGCAGCTCCGGCGCTCAGCACAGGCAGCAGAAAGCCTATGTGCACATTTAAAGCGCCCGGGCCCCTTTAAACTTTTTCCCCCGCCCTGCCCAAGAACAATGGTGGTCTCCTGCCAGCTGGTGATCAGCTGGTGTTGGCATCCTTGTCCACTTGCACGTTGCCAGTGTCACCAGCATCATGAATGCCTCCTCTCCTTTGGTCCCCGTGCTCTTGCTGAATCTGCAATGCACAGCCACAGTTGTCGCCACTGCCACTGCTGTCCCCCTACCATCCCCCATCACCTCCTTTGTACATATGTAAATATTTAAAGTTTTAGCGTTTTTTTATTTTTAGGTGAAAATGGCACAGGAATGTGTGTAGGGGTTCACTTTAAATTCCAAACTTTCCACGATTCTAGCAGCGCATGGGTACATGTTGCTCTAGGGTTAGGGTTAGGGTTACGAGTCTTAAAATGCGCTGCAGCTGTGCTGCAGCTTCCACACCTGCATGGCATCTGACGCTGCAATTAAAGCCTGACTGCAAACTGCGCATATTCCAGGACCCCGACTCATTATGCGACGCAGCAGACACGGAGCTTTTAAATGGGCAACTTAAATTAGCGGCGTAGCAATTCTGGCGTACCGGTGCAGCAGCTTATATACGGAGATGCGCAGCTGCGCACTATAGAGAAAAGATGCGGGGAAAAGCGGCACCTTTTTAATGCCGCTTCTTCCCGCTTGGGGCGTGCGGGCGGCGTGTTCATGGCGGCATTCAGGTAAGGGCCGTCTGAAGGCTATACCTTCATGACGTCATGAACACACCCCTTTTTGCCCGTCTGTATCCCGCCCATGACTCACTTCCATATATAGTTGTGTATTAGGAATCCTGGTCTAAAATACACACTGAATTCTTTTTCACCAAGCAGTTCCTACTTTGCAACTGTCACAGAAGAAGAACATGAGAGGCACAATTGAAAGGGTTATTCAAAAATATCTGAAATGGTTGGAAACCATGTTTCTCAAGTGTCAAGAAACCATGACAAAAAGAATCCTGGACTGATTAGAATCTTCACAGTTCAAGACCTATTCTGCACAAAAATTGTACACAGTTGTTTTGGATAGAAAACCTGTTTTCACACAGAAAATCATATTACTATGCAGCAATATTATTTTTGTGCAGAAAAATCTGTTTCCTATGCAGAAAATGCTGTTTTCTGTTTTAAAAAAAGACATACACAGTAAAGCATTAAAGGAGAATCCAAGAAAGCTACCAACTGTATCACCACACATTCCAGAATGAGGAATGACTGCCTGCATCAACTCAGTATGAAAGCCAACAGGCTTCAACACATGCCAACGGATGTGCCAAGGGGAAAGATGGGACGTAAATCTTTCAAATAAATTTGATTGGTTTTCTCAACTGTCCAGACTAAAACAAGAACATTTAAACATTTTAAAAACTGGTAATTTTTAATGTTTAGTTTTAATGTTTTGAACTACAACACCCTGAATTCCCCAGCCAACCCAGCTACTGATTCTGACTGGGTTCAATAGGTTTGGGCACATAAAGCTAAACCATATTTTAGTGTTATGAGAGAATCAGCACATCATCCAACATGACAGTGGTAAAATCAGCAGCCTAAAGCCGGCTTTTAAGGTTTTAGAAACTTTCTTATACACTTGGTTTCGTGTAATGAATAATAGAAAATCTAGAATAAATAATTTCACATCTCTTACCTGTATACAGCCCTTTTGGCAATGTTGTAACTGGCCCGAAGCAGAATATGAGTAACATTTGCTAAAACTTTCATCAATATGTCTCGATCTATTGACTTCTTAGTATTAAAATCAACAAAGTTTTCAGACACAAGCTTCACAGAACTGGAATATTCTTCATATGGTTGTAAAGACAGTCCTTCAGCTCGAGTAGCCAACATTTGTCCATTACCCTGAAACAATTCAAAACTTTTTACAACTTAAATTGATTTAATCCATATACTTTATGGAAAACAAACAGAGAACTATCCTTTTATTCTAAATAACCTTCCAAGTATCATTTCTAACCTTTTAACAGTTCATCCCATAAGTCTGTTTACAGTTCTGTTTCCAGAAACACCAGGTTTCTGATGTCAAACATACTGCACTTAGATCAATGGAATGTAATTCCATATTGTATGGGTAACTCAGATGTCTTGGTTCTGACTGCATGGGGGATATTTTTATAAATTTGGAACCTTAAGCAGTATTACTTTCCAATATTATACATATGGTTGGAGGTGACAGGCAATGGCAAAAGCAATCTGTGCTGCTGCCACACTGCATAAATAAAGCAGTTTGACACCACTTTAACTTCCACAGCTGAATACTATGGAATTCTGGAATTTGTAATTTGATGGAGTATCAAAGCTATCTGACAGGGATGATGGAATATCTCACAAACTATAAATCCCAGAATTCCATGGCATTGAGTCATGGCAGTTAAAGTGGTGTTAAACTACTTTATTTCTTCAGTGTGGATACACCCTTAATAATTCATATATGACTCAAGTCTAGGCAATCTGAAAGGCCAGTGTTTGCAAATATGTATTTACATAGGCTGTAAAGGATACAAGGAATGCCTCCTTTGAGTTCCACCATCTTTACAGCTCCCTCTTTGCTGTCCTTTCATCAGAAAGGAAAACTTTCCTGTTCCAACAGGCTTTAGGAATTGGGTGCTAGGGCTTTTAATTGTTTGTTGTTCTCATACTGGTTTTCATTTGATTTTCATTTGTAGTTATCTGTGAATTTGCTTTAAGTGGTTTTAATTCTATGGGTGACTGAATTAAATTTCAATAATTTTTTATATAACAATGAAATGTTTAACTATATTTGTTTTAATGTTTGTAAACTAGTTGAGTCCCTGTAGTGAAGAAAAGGTGGAATACAAGTGAAACAACATCATCATCATCATCATCATCATCATCATCATCATCATCCATAACTATATAGCAAGTGTTTGTCCTAGAAGCTAGCAGAAGCTGCGAACTATGGCCTCAAAAATGTAACTGTTCTAAGATTTGATCTATCTTAGAGGCTTTGAATTTGTTATATTAACTGGCAATAGAAATAGATTGAGAGCCTGCATGGTATAGTGGTTTGAGCATTGGACTACAACACTGGAGATCAGGGTTCGATTTGATGCTCAGCCATGGAAATCCACTGGGTAACCTTGTCACACAATCTCAGCCGCAGAAAACCCTGTGATAGATTTGCCTTATGGTTGCTATAAGTTGGAAAAGACTTGAAGGGACACAACAACAGCAACAAAAAACAAGGTGCTTGCTACATTTAAATTAAAAGTGAAAATCCAAAGGACTGCTTGCATACAGAGGTTTTCAATACAGTGCACTCGCATCATACGTGGCTTTCAGCATACACTGAAAGCTGTGTGGGGAGAAGGGGCGGCGCATCCCACAGGGAACAATGGGGTGCCACCACACCACCGTGTACACAAGCCCCATTCATTTAAATGGGGCTCAAGTATAGGCGGAATTCGCTTTACGCGGGAGAGTCCGGAACGGATCCCCTGCATAAAGAAAGGCGCACTGTATCATCATTTCCACAGCAGTTCCTCCCCACTCTGCTAAAGAGCATATTCCAAAATATCAAGGGATCTTGTACTGCACAATTCCATAAAGGAAAGAATCAATATCAACTAATATACACATACACTCTACTATCAGTGCTCAGAAATGTTTTGCATATTCATAAATATAAATACCATAATAAACAAAAATAATGCTCTGATCACAACAGAAAAAATTACTTCACATAATCTCAATTTACCTGAATAATAACATCCACATTAGACACCAAATCACTATCTGTACTATCCATTGGAATGTCATAGGACACGGTATACTTCAAATAACCACCAAACGAAGTGAGCTGGAAGTATAAAAGATTAAACGTTTTTACAAGGCTGTGGGAGGGAATTATAAAAGTTAATTAATTTTCACATCTCTTTAACATTGGCAAGATTTCTACCTTATTAAGTAATTACCTGTAGCCCATATGCAATGGAGAGACTGGGCCGGAGAGATCTATTGACTAATATGCACTGAAAATGTCTTGAGATGCTGTCTCCCAAAGCCTACTTTTTAAACCATGAAGCCCACCAACACCGGTATAATACATTTACATGGAGAACTGGGAAGGGCCAAGGACAAATTTAAGCTTTTTTCCAGTAACACTGCAAGAGGCAGCTATATGACACACTGTGAGAGGCATCTACACAAGAGCTTGGCACATGCTCACACATGCCCTCAACCACTGGCAACCCAGAAATGGCCATGTTGGGGGTCTGCACTGATTGAAAGATAGGTTTGGGAGGGAACTCTACTGATTGCATGATCTGAAGAGACTTCCAACATTTGTGAGTTGCAATGGTGTGATCAGACTTATGCCATTGTAATTTATGCACAGGAAGCCAGCTGTTACATGCAAGACATCTTTCTATAGACATCGTCAATATATCTCTTACCATGTGTTTTTAAAATCAAACAAAGATTATCTTCTTGGAAAGCATCACCAAGAATTGGAAAATTTCTAGCTGTTGAATCACTTTCTCCATTACAGCTAAATCCCATGACCAGTTCCAAGCTTCTATTACGTTTGGTTATTTCCCAAAAAATAAGTACTGAGTAAGATATATTAACTTGGAATAAATTTCTGAATGTTTCTCAATAATATTTCTGTGCAATTGTTAGGACCCTTTAAAATATGTGTGTGTATATATATATATATATATATATATATATATATATATATATCTCCCATCTATTACATTTTTATGAGGAGAATACTCTCCCTTTTTAGGGAGACAGACAGCATAGAAGTGGAATAAAAAAATGTAAATCCCTTTTGTCCCACAGCCTTTTAGCATAATCATAGTTCAGGACCAACAATTTCAGATGTAAAGTAACATCTCAAGACAACCTTTATGCTACTAACACAACAAGATTCCCAGGAAAAGCTACATGTCACCTTTCACTATACTTTCATCTTATTCACTATCAAGTAAATATGTAATGTAGAAGATGGCAGAGAAAGAAAACACTGGTAAGAGATAACAGGGTTGCAATAAAAACTATTCTACCTTCTACTGGATGCTTACTTTATTTCCAAGATATGGTTTAGGTGCAGACCAGTAATAAGGGGACTTCAGCATTTTTGCAACTGCAATATTGTTAATAATTATTTGAGGAGGTCCATCCAATTGACTTTCCTCAGGATCTACAGTTTTCAAAGTATATGGAGCAGTCACCAACCAACCAGCCATAGATGATACCTTATGGTAAAAGAAAAAGGAAGAACATTATTTAATGGTTTTAGACACAATTAAAAGTGCTGGTTATTATCGATAAAGACCTATACCACTCAGATCCAGGCTACTTGGCAGACCATATTTTCCTGTACAAGCCAGCCTGGGCTCTGAGATCATCAGGAGAGACTAAAAAAAAATTTGCAGCATTACCACTTTACAGCTCCAGCAAGTATTGCTTTCCAAGGGGGAACTGTTTGTGATCTAGCCATCCAGGCTTGTTTTCCAATGGGGACAATCTGTACCTTATCAATGGACAGATAGTTTAACAGTCCCTTAACTGTGATGGTGCATTGGATATCCTAGTGCTTGAGCAGAGTTCATAGATCTGTAGCAAGGAGTGAATCCATTTTCCTCACTCTTCTTCTTAGTGAAATGGAGACTCTTTATATAAACCATCTCCATTGCTTTCTTTACTGTACTTATTTTTTTTCTTTCATTTGTTTCTCTTTCCCATCCTTTTAATCAGTAGCTTTACATTTAATATTTCATAAATAATATGCTAATGCTAACAAACAAACAAAAATTATTTTTCTTTATTTCCTACCAACTGGTTTTGCCTTTTTCAGTTAAGAGAAGCATGAGGCTTCCTAAGACTTTTGTTAATTTTGGAAACTTTTGTCTTCAACCTGGATCTAAGAACACAGCAAACATTGTAACCAAATGGAACAATTTATCACTGGAATTGAATAATTTATGTAACATTTAGACTGAGAAAGGATGCTTATCAAAAAAGAAGTGGAAGACATGAAATAAGTTTGTGGTACTGCCCAAGGAAAAATGATTACGTTTGGTCAAATCATACCTGGCTAATGGGCCACGGAAGACTTTCACAGACATCAGAAACACCAAAACAGAAACATTCAGTACAACCTTGAGGATTCCTTTCTTGGAGATTATAGAAACCTGGTTTGCAGCGGTCACAGTTCTCTCCTTCTACATTTTCCTGTGAAAGTCATACATTTGTTTGATGGTCAAAACCAGAAGCGTGTATACGTTGTAAGTTACAAACAATTGCTAGCATAATATTTTAGGAGGCTATAAAAGCAAAGCAAGACACATAACCTTACATCCAAAAGAACCTTTCTGTTTAGCAGAAACCTTAACACTTTTGTATATTTATGAAATGAAGTATAGCCATTTTAAGATAAAGATGAAAGCTTAAGCCTTAACTTCCACTACAACTAAGCAACAGAGATACCCTATGGCAGTGATGGTGAACCTTTCTGGGGGTTGTGTGCCCCAACTAAGAATTTTTCCAGTGCCGGGGCAGAACTTCTGGCCTCTGGGGGCTGGACTTCTGGGGCAGACCTTCTCTCCCCATGGCTTTTCCAGCCTCTAGCTGTCTGCAAAGAGACAGCTGAAGGCCAGGAAAGGTCCGGGAGGAGGAGCCATAGGTGCGTGCCTGTAGCTCCTTCTCCCCTCACGCTTTTCCCATCCCCCAACTGTCTCTGAGAGACAGCTGAAGGTCAGGGGAGGTCTGGGAGAAGGATTCACAAGAGCCTGTGGCTCCTTCTTCCCTTACACTTTTCCCGGCCCCCAGATGTCTCCAAGAGACACCTGAAGGCTGGGAAAAGTCCACAGAAGTGGAGCAACAGGTTCCAGTCGAAATGGCGTCATGTGCCACTTTTGACACATGTGCCATAGGTTTGTCATCACAGACGTATGGCAAAGAGCACCTCTGTAGTTTTTGCAGCCCTTGACTAATCCAGAGTCCCAGGCCTATGCTTTTTTTCCCTTTTTTGCTTCCCCGAAAGATTGAACTGCCTCTACTTAAAGCCACTGGGAGTGGCAACTCACCTTTTAAATGGGTTACAGCCTTCCTCTGCACTGCTGAACTTTAAGAAATATTTATCATTTAACAGTTTAACATTAAGAAAAAAGAAGAGACTTCCAGCCATTTCTTTTGTCATTGTTTCTGTTTAGAATTTTTGGCAGGCTACACAGCTCCTGGAGTATCCTAAGCAGAAAACTAGGGGCCTCAGACCTGCCCAAGTTGCCCAACCCTTGCTTCATTGTTTTCAGGTGTTATGCTTGTCTACAACTTTTGCTCCATAAATCAACACTTCCTTGGGGGTTTTTTTTAGCCCCGATAGCCTTCCTCTGCAAATCTGGGACAATATTGAAGCAGAGCACACCAGGGGTCCATCTACCTAGATAACAATTGTCTGCTTTCTCTGAATACTTCCTGCAGGGAGAAAGAATAAGGCGGAAGCAAACTGAGACCTTTTCACTTTAAATGTGCCCATTTTCTTTTGAAAAAATAAACCATGGGCTCCTTTCATGCTTGGTTTACAGGTACATAGCAATTAAATTAAATTACATAGCTTAAAAATAAATTCACTTTCTTGACAGAAAATTCTGTGGTGTCAGTGACAACAGGGGATTCTTAGGGAATAGAAAAATAGACCAGGGATATATGAAGCCTATGTGTTATTCTTCTATTGTAAAACCTCAGAGAGCGATTTTTCATCATGCCTTGAGAATCTCAGGATTTCTGCGTTAGCATTTATATCAGGAATGGGTAACCTGGGGCCCTTAAGATGTGGTTAAACTCTAAAAATCATTGCCAACAGGGCCAGAGGTGAAAGATTGTGACTGCTGAAATACAACATCATTCCCAGTCACTCATGTTAATTGTCACAGAATCAGTTTAAACCATGATCACTATTTTCTGTACAACATAAAAGTTTGAGGTTAGCTCCCTCTGTATAAATTGACTATGCGTTTATTGTGCTTTTCATTTATTTTATTTGTTATAAATTGATTTTACTGGGTTTCTGAACCATAATAAAGAATTACTTACATTATCACTATTTGTTTCAACTTCTGTCTGAGCAATCTCCTCAACTGATGCATACAGAACAATTAAATACTTTAACTAAAGGCTAGCTAAATGAAGCTGTTTCATGTGGCTTCCTTGGTTTTAATGGAATTCAAAGAATGTCAGCTTGTAATGGGCTTACGGAGAAACCAGTCCTCTCTATCTCTAAATATTTGACAGTGAGAAAGCAACAGGTTAAAAAATTCAATACCAAATGTGTTATTGTCATTGAGCAACCATTTTCTAACTACAGTTTTGTTTACTTGCTCATACTTTGCCATTCAATCCTCCCTATCATTTGTGGGAAACATACCATGAATCCTAATTTAAATTTCCATCTACAGATACTTTTGTGTATGTCAGTTAACTGCTGTGCTCTTTGCCATTAAAAAAGGAGATGTTGTATTTCCCTCACTCAATTTATAAATCCCACTTCAAATTTCATAATCAACCAAAAAAGAATCAATTGTAGACTTACTTTACAAAGACAAGGTTCGATGCATGGGTCATCATTAATGCTACCCACCAGGCTACAGTTACAATGCACACAGTTTGGATAACCTTTATAGCCAAAGGCACAATGGTCACATTTTTCTCCTGTATAACCATCCTTGCAGTGACATTGCCCAGCCTGAATACCTTGAAAAAATGGGAATGAGGAAGATATAATATTAAAACACCAAAAAAATCTTTCGAGTATCACAATGAAAGCACAATCTGATATGCCCCAATGCCAGACAATGAAGGAGTCCTAGCAAAAGCTAAACTTCATCTACTTTTTCTCACCATATTACAAGCCCTCTCACTCCTGACTGACTGACAATCACACATAAGCCTTCTGTGCTAGCATATAATTGTAAATATCCATCTGTCAAGTATGGTAATTAAGCTAGAAAAACTTTGTCTAAATTACCCAGTCCTGATTTTCATCCTCTCTTTCAACTTACTGAGCTCGTCTGACTATCTTTTCAGTTTTCAGCTCCATCCTACTGTTGGTATGTTGTTACCAAGAGGCTCAGCCACACTGGCATTTCGAGTATTTCACCAACAACCTGACACCCAGAAATACCCATTTTATCCAGGATTATGCATTATAAGGGCAATGCCGTATTATATGCTTGCTGTCCCCTATTAACCAAGACCGGAGATGTGCCCACCCCCATTCTCTGGCCAATAGGTCTGAGACCTAGAGAGCACATATATATTTAACTCTCTGCCAGGCTCCTAATGTAACTACATTATGCAGACATACCTAATGATTAGTGTATCTGGACACAAAAGAGAAAAAACATGATGTGGAAAGACGTGGAATCCCATTGATGCACATATCACAACTATTTAGTTATCCATTGATATCTATTACTTCTTCTCACATCCAAAATATGAATGATGTTCCATATCATTTTACATTACACTTACTTCCCTCTCTGCTTGATTTGGCTAGATGCTGGTTTTATATGGAGTTGCATACCATAAGGACTCAAGAACGAAGCCACCAAGACCACAATTTACCCTCTTTCTTCACCTGCATCACTAGCTTTTACTCAATGTTTCAAGACAATGCTACATCTTTCTATGCAAAAACATGGATGTTCAGCACAACATAAATCACAAGGAACAGCCCACTGATTTCTGAAGGTACAAAGGACAAGAGGGAGTGGCTTCCACTTCATTTGCTTTGGAATACCACATGCATATACTTCATTATCTTTTATTTTCCAATTCTGACATTCCTCTCTCATCTCTCTGTTTACTCTGAAATAGCTACTTGTGTCTTCAAGACATGTTATTTACATTCCAAAATTCTTATCTCCAACCCAGTTAGGCACCATATGTGACCCACTAATCCCCTTAACTCCTCTGTCTCCTTATTAGGTATCAACCACTTTCTCTCTCTCTCTCTCTCTCTCTCTCTAGCCTACCAAATATCCCACTTTCTCTACTCTTCTCCTGTTCTCTTAAATCTAGATTTTATCCCTCCCCCCAGTATTTCCTCATATATGCAACTCCTGATTTTGAAAACACTGGCTGAGCTGATTTTTAGAGATTACTTACCATGCTGTGGGTCAGCATGGTCATCATCCTTAACACAGTCAGAACCAAAGGATCCAAATAAATCACATTCACAAGGAAGGCAAGGATTATTGTCATAGGGAGATACCTGTAAAAAATTAAAATTTAATTTTCATTGTCCCTGTCTGGGGGTGATGATGATACAGGATGCCAAACGTCTAAGAACCTTCAGGCCTCCCAATCTGCAAGCACAATCTTTCTTTCTTTTTCAGGTACAGTAGAGAAGGTCCTCACTCATTCAAAAAGTTGACCAACAATTTCTCCTTCAGTAATATTGGCCATTTGTCCCTCTCTGCCAACTCAAGGATTCTGATAATCCAACCTTCATCTGATGGATTAATATTCATCTTCCAGTTCTGGGCATATAACAGCCTAGCCACTAGTATCATATAGTGAACTACTGTAGTTTAAAACTACTATCCTTATATTTAACTATACTCATTAAAAAATCTAGTTAAAAAAATAATCTTATAGTTCCAAATTGACTGCATTAGCCTCTGTATATTTCTCCATTAAGTCTTTGCATTATCAAAAGTTCACCACAAGGTAATTGCATGAAATGCTGGCCAAGGGATTTTGAGAGCTGTGATTTCAAAAACCTTAACTTTTCCAGCTCTGGGAAGCAGCATTCAAGTTTCTCAGGAATTGAATAGCATTATATAGACCCTAAAAACCAGGCAAAGCCCCTACCATCCTGCACATATTGCCTAAATATAGCCAACAAAGGAGAATATGTATTGTATAAGAGAGTCAGCAGGAAGAATGGAGCCATAGAGGAAACTGCTGCTTCTCCAACCAAAGAGAGAAATAGTGGCGGATGAGCACATTATGCCAGAAATCCCTTTCCTGTATTCCGAGCTGTAAAGGGCAGACTCTGAGGGAAACCAGCTTCTCACCACTGTAGATGACCCCTCAACAAATGTTAAGTTTACGTAATATGGTCAACAGCTGCAGCAACATATAAGGGGTTTCAGTTCACATAAAGCATTGTATGTGGTTGGTAACAGAACTAGCAGCCTGTTTCCAATGATACCATGGCAGTTCACCCTGACTTTTTTTCTCCTGTTGATAGCTTTTTATTCACCATGACTTTTTTTTAAAAAAATCACAACATATTTAGAAAAATCAACAAACAATGACTGAAAGAAATGCATCTGCCCTCAGCACAGCTTAAAATAAGTGAAACACAACATTATCTTACTTTATGTGGCCTGTAGTATCCATCAGTACAGATCTCACAGTTTATTCCAGTAGTGTGCTGGGTACAGTTTATACACACTCCACCTCCTTTGAACTGGCCATAAATGTTTATACTTTTTTTTTGATCTGCCACAGTCTGATCATAATAACAGTCTTCTGCTTTGTGGTGACAGTTACATCCTTAAAAAAAAAATAATTTAAAAATCCACTTTCATTTCTGTTTGGTAAACCACAGTTAAACAAATAAATTAAGCAGTAAAACAAATCACACTGGACACATCTTGTACAAATATACCATTGTATATTTGCATTTAGTGCATTTAGTGTCTAATAGAGAGAGAGAGAGAGCAGTCATTTTTATTTGTTTTCTGCAGCATTATTTAAATACAGAAACACTTGAAATAGCCTAACCTTTATCTTTCTTTTTTGCTTTCCACACTTGCCATAAGTCAAATGGCTATTAACTGTTCACATACCTCGAACTAAACAGAAAGCATCTGTTAATAGCTGAAGAAACATATCCTTACATAACATGCTGCCTGTCCATTAAGTGTAACACATCTATGGAATATTCTTTTTTACTAAAGCATTTCAGATTTCAAAAGTTCTCTGACTGAGCATTTCTGTTTGCTATTTGAACATCTTTTATGCTCTAAAACAATGACAACCAAAGTGGTGGTCCCTATACTGATGCTGGCTGAACACAGGCTGAAGATGTTAAAGTTCAGTCAGAATACACTTTCTAAAATAACGGTATAATTAAAAAAAAGAAACTAAAGATTTAATAAATTGCTAACAATAATGTGTGCAATTCAAAGTAAATTAATTTTCCATAATTACATGTCTCCAGAGCACAGCTACAAAAATACTGATGGGCCTGGGGACCAAGGCTGCATCCTCAGTGCAGAAATAATCGGGTGGTGCCAAAACAAACTACAGTTCCCAGAATTCCATAACATTTGAGCCATGACAGTTAAAGGGTCGGAACAGACGGCCCTTTAAAGCCGCCATCTGGGCATCTTGGGAGCCTGGTGTTTATATGCCACACATTCCCACACCACCCTGAAGCCACCCAGAAATCAGGCAGCCGCCCAGATGTTGGTGATTTCAAGGTGCTCCAGCAGTGCTATGTTTATCCGCCACATGCTGCTGAAGCGCATGAAACCACCATGGGGCTGCATATGGGCAGGAAAAGCCACCTTTTTCCCAGCTGAAAAAGGAGCGAGTCTTTGCTGCTCTTTTTTTCATCTGACTTCAAAGTGGATTGGGGCTGCGACGTGTGTTCACCACACGCCCAATCCATCTTTGGAAGGGGCGACTTCAAGCTTCTACCAGTTTGTTTCTCCCCAAAGTGGCGTCAAACCGGATTATTTCTGCAATGCACATGCAGCACCAGTCTTCTAAGAAAAAGTTACAGGAGACAGCATAGAAGAGAGAATTAAGAGGTAATATAGTTGCTGTCTTCAAATATCTGAAGGGCTATCATACAGAAGCTGAAGTTAATTTATTTTCTGTTACTCATACAGAGAGTAGAAGCCAAACCAATGGGTTCAACATACTGGGGCTAAACATGAAGAAGAGCTTTCCTGCATCAATGAAACACAGTGCCTCATAATGTGATGGACTCTTTCTCACTAAAGCTTTTCAAGCCCAGGCTGGATAGCAACCTGCCTAGGCTGCTCCAATAGTTGACTTCCTGCATTAAGTGCATAGTCAAACTAGTCTAGGTCCCTTCCAGCTCTATGATAATACTGTATACCCTTTCATTGAAAAAAAGAAAATCATGCTTATACAATATCTAACTCACATCAGATAATGTACAAGATAACCTGTCATACATCTATCTAGTTGTGTATGCACATTGTGGTTTCCCCTTGCAGTGACTGGCCTAAATCCTAGCCAGTCCTAACTAAAGTAGACCCATTGAATCTACTTAGGTGTAGACTTACCACTCAAAAAGTCTATCTAGTGAGGAATAATAGGATTCAGAATCTAAAATGAGAGCTGTTGAAATTAACTACAATTTTCAAAGAATCTGCTATTTAAAATCAAATGCTGTGACAAAATGGTAATGACAATATGGTAATTTATGCCACAAAGAAGTAATCGCAGATCTGCAGACTTCAACGTTTACTCATTTCACCATTATATAACTCCATAAAACCAAATATTTACAGAATTGTCATTTTAGCACTACATACTCTCACATTTGTTGCCAGCAGAAATGGTTCCTGGTCTCCATGGTGCCTGGTGATAGCCAGGACAACACTCATTACAGCTCTCACCACAAGTATTGTGTTCACACTGGCACTGTAGTTTCTAAATGAAAACAAATGGCAACATAACTCCATTACCTAATACTTTAAAAAGTCTCTTTACTAGAGATTTTAAAATACCTGAAGTCTCTTTTAAATATTCAAGACGAGACTGGGTCATGTACAAATTACCAGTTTTTATTGAATTTTCCCAGTCTCTGTTTGATTTCACATTTGGTTTTCCCATGTAGCATCACACATATCATAGCAATACAAGTTTTTATACAATTCATATGGACTAGTACTATTCCCTAGTCTCTCTCCTCCATCGTCTTTTATCTTCTTTTCTTGATATAAAATATTCCTTTGGATTTGCACAATGGCACATTAAGTCTCTTCGCCAAAAGACCTTGTTATTGTTTCAATCAGAAAGCACTCAAAACCTATCTCAGCATTATTATTATTATTATTAACCTTTATTTATGAAGCGCTGTAAATTTACACAGCGCTGTACATGCAATCTTTTTAGTTAGACGGTTCCCTGCCCGCAGGCTTACAATCTAAAAAGACATGACACAGAAGGAGAAGGGAGTGGTGGAGGGAGAGGGTAAGAGGTCCAGCAGTTCCTCTCAACCTCCGAGGCCTGGACCAAGGCAGATGGACTGAAGGGAGGGCTTGGCTTCAAAATGGAAGGTTAATCATTATCCAGGGAAAATACCTACAGTACTCACAAGTAGGATAATACATATACAGTACATAGCAATACAGGAAATGGATCGATAAACAGCCAACAACAGAACATCAGATAGTAAACGACAATTATGCGATGCCTGGGAAGGCTTCTCTGAATAGGATGGTTTTCAACTCTGTTTTGAAGCTGGTTAAAGAAGTGATGGCTCTTGCTTGTGGAGGAAGAAGGTTCCAGGAGTGAGGGGCAGCAAGTGAAAAGGGGCGAATCCGGGATGGGGCAGAGGAAATCCTGGGCTGAGACAGGAACCTTTGACTACCAGAACAGAGGGCCCTGGTGGGAAGGTGAGGAGAAAGAAGGTCTGATAAGTAAGGAGGGGCCAGTCCATGGAGGGCTTTGAATGTCGACAGCAGGAGCTTATACTGAATGCGGAAAGGGAGAGGGAGCCAGTGAAGGAATGCCAACACAGGAGAGATGTGGTCAGAGCGGTGGGTGGAAGTGATAATGCGTGCAGCTGAATGCTGGACAGAGATTAAAGGATGGAGGTGAGAAAAAGGAAGCCCAGCCAGGAGGACATTACAGTAATCAAGTCGTGAGATCACTAGGGCATGGACCAGGATCTTGGCAGTAGAGGCGGAGAGATATGGTCGGATTTTGGCAATATTGTACAAAAAGAACTGCTACAATAACCCAATTCATAATCATACTACAGGAAACCAACAGCCAGAAGAACTGCAACACTGCATTTTGCAGTTCTTCACCCCTTTTTCAGTACTGCAGAAAAACATGCTAGAGAACCCTCATGCAATTTCAACATTTACCATTGATTTATCATACTTAACATCTGAGTGAACAATGAACAAGAGAGATGTGAATATTACTTCAGCACAGTGCTGAAGATAAAAATATTTTAAAATACAATAATGCATTTTGTACATTATTATTGTTACTGTTGCTGTTGCTATTTTCATTTAGAATAATAAAACCAATAGCCACAATAGTAACTGCAGTAAAAGAGAATATTTCTAAGTAGTTTTGGTAGATAAGATATACATGTTTACACAGGATTTGTAAGAGTGTGCATGATTACACTGTTGGTGAGAGAAAATCCAACTACCAGAGCAGTCTAGAGACAAGTCCACCCAGATGCAGCCAAAATAATATCGTAGGAGAGTTCAAAAACAACAACACCCGACTATTGGTATGGGCAATGCATTGATCACTTTTCACACTCAAAAGAAACACTCAAACATATTAATTCATTCAAAGTTCTGGAGGCTTTATCTTCAGTTGCAATGTGTACAGTATAATACAATATATATGCACATTCCTCTCCGTCAACATCCAACCAACTACAGTGGACCCTTGTTATACGCTGGGGTTTGGTTCCAAGATCTCCCATGTATAACAAAATCCATGTATGTTCAAGTCCCATTAAATATAATGACATAGCAAAATGGTGTCCCTTATAAAAATAGACAATCAAGATTTGATATTTGAAATTTATACTTTTTTGAACATTTTCAAACTGTGTATGCTTGAATCCATGTATAAAAAATCTGTGTATAAGAAGGGCCGACTGTACTCCAACGTCTGCTCCAAATAGCTCTCCAACTCTCCAAACAAACCCAACTAACCCACATGTGACCAGTCTCTCAGTCCAAAATGTCTAGAAATCCTATTGAGGACTATTGTGAATAAAGAACTAAGAATATTTCAGCAACATTCAGAAGTTTGTGGCAGATATTAAAAGAACTACCAGTTTTACTTTTTTTAAAAAAATAGAGAGAGAGAAATATGGAGGGAAGGAATAAACATACCTTTGTTTCATTATCCAAAGGACAACTTCGAGCATGGCCATAGCAAATGCACATGCCTCCAACTGAGATATCTTTTATTGAATAGTAATACTAAATAAAGCAAAATTTATTTTTTAAAGTCAGTTGCCTTTTATTACTAGAAACACCAAATAGCAATATTTCTTGTTTTATTTATACATCAACTTTAACCATCTGTAAGACAAAAGAGTTTCTACAATGTTTACTGACACACTGCAGATTTATTTATCCAAATCTATATGAACAGATATCTGCATGTGTGCACATGTGTGTATCTGTGCACATATACACCAACACCCTACCACCCACCCCAGAGCAATATGACTTCAATATTACCTAAGGGGAAGAGGCGTCTGATGCCAAATTTTGTCTTCTTGCCAACATTACATTCTAATGCTAGATCTATAAGATGCTACAAATAAAATAAAACCTGGTATGCCATTCAGAAACTGAAGCATAACTTCTATGTTAACTCAAAACTCATTTTGACCTCAAGTAAACATTGTAACTGCCAAAAGAGATCATGACATCAATTTGGTCCAAAGCCATTTTCTGAGAACATGAGAGAACTCAAGAGCTAAACCAAGTTAAACTAATAATTAAGGAAAGCTTAATTAGTGAATTTAGTCTTGGCACATCTTCATTCTCTCAAGAATTATACAAACCATGCTTAAATACAGATTAATGTCTTCTGTCAAGTTAAGGTGAATTTTTACATATTATATTGATTGTCCTTTTCAATTACTAAGTTTTCTTCAATATTAATTGAAGTTATTATGTAACATCTGCAACTAACCTGAAGTATCATGGAATATCTAACATTAAGAATAAACATATATAGGTACTGAACATTTAGGCCCAGTTTGGACACAGATTCCCATATTATAAGCCATGTTATACAAAAAAGAAAGGCATGTCCACTATACTTTTCTCTCACTATGTGAAACCTGATATGTTGGCTTCTACAAGAGTTCCCCACCATGTTCAAGAAAAAGAATTATAATTTCATTCTGTTAACTAGGATAATAAGCCAAGATCAAACTGGCCCAGAATTCTAACCCCACCATGAGGAAGAGTTCTGTGTGCCTATATTGGTATGTAAACAGGGGCCCTTGTCACAGCTGCTAGTTATGTTAATGGTGGAAATGGCAACAAATGGAGTAAACCAAATGGCCCACCTTCTCCTTCATGCACATTTATAACGAATAAGGAGCTTCACCATCCCAAATTACTTCAGTAAATCGCCATGAAATCATCAGAAATTGTGAAAGAAGCATGTTCGGCCCCGGACGCTTCTCCTGTCAGTAAATCGTCATGGAGGCGGCAAGGCTCACTTCTCCCATGAGTAAAGCATCCTTGGAGCCACCATTTGGTAATAACAGGATCTTCCGTTATTGCCAAATGGTGGCTCCATGACAATTTACTGATGAGATAAGCGAGCCCCGACATCTCCATGATGATTTACTGACAGAAGAAGCACATGAGAGGAGGGTGAACCCCGATTACACTTCTTTCACGATTTCTGATGATTTCAGGGCAATTTATTCACAGTAAGCCTCCCATGTGATAAAGTTCAGAATGTATTCAAGAATTATATATCCTGGCAAAATCACTTCAAGGTGACTTTGTCATGCCAAAAAACAAATAAGTGACTTGTTCATATTTATCTTAAGACAAATAAAGGTGAAATGTTTTAACTGGCTGCCTATTCATAGGATACAACAAACTCAACCAAAAAAAATTGCTTACCCTTCTTGTAACAATAGGGTCAACATCTTTAGGATCATGATGGCTCAGTGTCATAAGGTCAGCATTAAGAGTCCTTATACGTTGCAACTGAAGACGAATGTATCGTGCAGAAGTAAATGCCAATAATTTCTCTGAAGGGTCATCAGCACTAGGTCTTCCATTGATCAATGATGTATGGATCTAGAGAGAGAGAAAGAGAGAGAGAGAGAGAGACTATCTTTATTAAAAACATGCATTCATATCAAAACATAAGAATAACTTTTGGGGAAAGTTTAGAGTCACCCTTGCTGTTCCCACCCCACTCTAGATGAACAAAGCAAAACAACTTTTTTCTGCAGAACTGATACCAAATTCAAACAATTGGCCCTCTCCACCACTGCTATCATTCTTCAGGATATTGAATTAAATGCTTTCTGGCTCACAACTCTTCAGAGTCTCCTTCCAAATCACAAAGGAAATGCTGAACATGCATTTCTGAAGGAGCTTCTAAAGTGCTATAAGAAAAAGAGGAAAGAAGACCATGCATCTAGTTGGAACACTGACTTGCATAGTGACACAGAATGAAAGACAAGGGGGCAATTGTACTTGTATTCAGACATTTATGAACTTTCATACCAAGTCTGCAGTACCCATTTAATTCCCATGTTATTTATTCAAACGAAAGTGGCGAGGGAAGTATTAAACCACAAAAAGGAGGGGAGGAACATAGAAAGCCAGAAATGCCAAGGCAATTACAGCAAAGAGACTGTCCTATTGTCCTGAACATATTATCAGATAGGGAAATGAGTGGAACAAATGGCTCACTATACATTTTGGAGGTTGCATTCAAACTCCAAAAACAATCCACTTTGATACCACTTTTTGTAGTTTGTTGTGGCACCAGAGTGTGCTGATAGAGGCTAAATAGCTCACAAAACTACAAATCCCAGGATTCCATAGCATTGAGCCATGGAGTTAAAGTGTTGTCAAACTGGATTATTTCTGCAGTGTGGATGCAGTCTAAAAGACCCGGCTACTAATAGTTCTAATAATTCTACTATTGTTTTTTGTGGGTTTTTTGGGCTATGTGGTTCTAGAAAGATCCCTTCCGACGTTCGCCAGCATCCGTGGCTGGCATGTTAACATGCCAGCCACGGATGCTGGCGAACGAAACGTCAGGAAGGAACTCCTTCTAGAGGCCACATAGCCCAAAAAACTCACAAAAACTATGGATCGCAGCCATGATGAACGCCTTCGACTTCACAATTCTACTATTATTCTAAAATATCTACCTTTTTAATTTTTATTTTATTTCACTTTATTTTCCTTATGTATGAAAAGATTGTTGAGACTAATCAGTGCTAACACTAATATTCAGAAAAGTAACTAAACTAACATGAAATGTAAGTAATATGAAACTTCTGTTTGCTCTAAGAAACTGGCATATTATTATACATAAAGCTTTTCCTTACTTTATTCAATGAAAATGTACAACATTTATTGGTAAGAAAGGCCCTATACAAACAGGCAGGAAGGGGCAGTGAGATGCCGTCCCTTTTTGCCCCGGATTGGTGCCGCAGCAAACACACGGCACAGCACTGATCCGGCCTTCGCAGAGCACAAAAAGGAGCCTTTTTTTCCATCTCCTTTTTGTGCCTGCAAAGCGGCACCATAGCCACTGCTGGGCGGCTTGATCACGTTCCTTTGGCGCAGTGCCGCTTGAACAGCTGCACACCAAGATGGCACTCAGGCAGTATGGGGAGGGCTGTGAGCATGGGGACACTCAGTCCTCACCCCGCCCACAGGACGGCACTTTTTGCCCATCTGTACCGGGCCAAAGTCTATCCAACCTCTGCTTTCCATGCTACATTAACAACATTTACATGTGATATATCCAGTCCTTTGACAGAACCAAAGATGCCCTTCAGTGTCATTTTTGCAAATGGTTTGAGATCCTGAACATCTTTACTTTGCTCCCAAAAATATTTATTTAGGATTTGAGTGTTAAGAATCTAAAATTTTCTCATCTGAGGCTTGAGTGACTAGATTTGATCTTTTTCACCTCAGGAAACACAATTAATACCATTAAATATCCAGGAATCTAGTTTAAAGTTACAAATTCCACTTCAGGACATGTACCTGATGCAAATATTGTACATCCCATTAAAATTACTTATTTTACATCTCCTTATATGTAAAACTAGTATAATTAATTTAACTTAACAGTAATTTCATTTTATTTATAAGGATGTAAATGTGTTACTTCCTGAAAAGGAATCTGGGAGTCCTCTGTAGTAGCTATTTTTACAAGGTCAGTGTTCTGTTTGCTAGCTTATAAAGACAGACATTCACAGTACACCAGCTACATCTTTCAATGTGCCATTTCATTATAATGCAGGGCTGACTGTGTGATCTATACTATAGAACCACTATGAATAGAACTGCTTAAAAGAAAGAACAATAAACTCTTGACCTGCCAGTGCATAGCTCTTTTAATTATGCTCTCTCCTTGAAACAATGCCAATCCCTGTTTCTGAGCTTAAACTGAACAGAGCAATTTCAGGCAGGAGGAGGGGTTGCTGGTCCAAGTGCTTTTAGTTTTTTGTTCCAGTTTCAGGTGGTCTTTTTGGAAAACATTTTTTTTTCAAGAAAAGGAAAAGAAAGAAAGAAAGAAAGAAAGAAAGAAAGAAAGAAAGAAAGAAAGAATTAGAATCTGGGTCCAAAGAAATAATCATAAACTTTTCAATAAGGAGCCACTATGGTTTCAGAACCTGTAAATGTTACTTTTATAGACTATCCCCCAGATAAGGCTATTTATGAAACCAATTATTGTTCCTCAGGCTTGTTTTGGCTATTAAATCTCTGCAGGGCTTGGAAAAGTTACTTTTTGGATTACATCTCCAAATTGTAGCTGGAGGATTCTGGGAGTGTGTGATCAAATGTTATCAAAACAAGTATCAAATACAAATTACCTTCTTAACCAGGCCCTTTCAGTTACTACTTCAAATTCTAGGGTTGAAGGCTGCTGCCATACTGCAGAAATAGAGCAGTTTGACACCACTTTAACTGCCATGACTCAATGCTAAGGAATTGTGGGATTTGTAGTTTTGTGAGATATTTAGTCTTCCCTGACAGAGAGCTCTGGTGCCCCACCAAACTACAAATTCTAGTATTCCATAGCATTGATCCATGGAAGTCAAAATTGTGTCAAACTGCTTTATTTATGTAGTGTGGCGGCACCCTGAGTGAGATCAAGATTGGGCTTTAAACATTCTCTCCACCAACAGCTAAAAAGCAGAACTCAGCAACTTTGGGACCCAACACCAATTGTTATTTCCAACATCAGTAGAGCCATTGGATGAGTAGATATTGCTTTATCCCATTCACATTAGTTCAGTAATTCTACCCCAGATAGGAACTAGGTGGAATTTACAATCTGATTTAATCCTGGAATTACAACCCCCAGAAACCTCAGTCAACATGTTCAGTATCCCTGCTGGCTGGGAGATTTTGGGAATTTTAGTCCTAGATAGTAATATATGATAGTATTACTTATATAGTAATACTATCACTATGAAAATGACATGCAATTCTACTACTCTTTTCCACCACAAACCAAGGAAGCTGTTTTGGTCCTAAACCAGTGTCTGCCATCAGTAATGGAGAGGTGAACAAAGTAAAACTTAATCCAGACAAGACAGGGGTATTCCTGGTCAGTCAAAAAGATGATCAGGGAACAGAGATTCAACCCATGCTGGATACGGTTATACCCCCCCTTAAGATTCAGTTCTGCAGTCTGGTTGTGCTCATGGATTCAACTCTGAGCCTGGACGCTTGGGTTTCAGAGGTGGCTAGGAGTGCATTTGTGCACTAGTTGCACCCATTACTTGAGATGTCAGACTTGGTCACAGTGACACTGGTTACATCCCAGTTGGACTACATGCACCATGGAGGCTGCCTTTGAGGAGTGTTGAGAAACTTCAACTGGTCCAAAGAGCTGTAGTCACATTGATAACTAGGGCTTGACTATAGGAAACACACAACTTCCCTGTTGCAACTACTCCACTGGCTGCTAGTCCATTTCCAGGCATAAATCAAAGTGCTGGTTTTGTCCTATATCTTAGGTCCAGGATATCTGAAGGACCATATTCTCCTTTACAATCCTATGTTGTTTTTGTGTGTCTTCAAGTCATTTCTATCACAGGGTTTTCTTGTCAAGTTTCTTCAAAGGGAGTTTGCCATTGCCAGTGCTTTAAGATCTGCTGGGAAGGTTGTTCTCTTTGTCCTACCATCCTCACAGGTTGTAACATGTTTTATTCGCTTCTCATCTTAATAAAAGCCAAAATGAAGTGAGGCAGAATTAACATTTGGCCAACTTTTATCATATTTTTGCATGTCACAGTAATTATATCACCACCCTGAATATAGATAACAGGTACAGGAACCAAAACAAAACCTACCTCTCCATGTTCAAGAGGCACTAGCCTAGAATAATAGGAAGTGCAGATCACTTCATCATCTCTCTTGTATGTAGGAGGCCCAATTCTTGGTGTTACATTATATCTGGTTAAGCACTCTGTGTCACTAATTGCATAGTACTGCCAGGGCCTGAATTCAGTGCCATCCACAGAACGTTCCAAAATCCAGTTTCCAGGTCGGGGAGCATTAGCAGCTTTGATGATTATATATGCAACTTGAAAGACCTAAAAGAAATATAATGAAAAAGGCAACATTTGGGGCTGAACTATAAAATATATATTTAACTCATAGTTGTTCTGGGAAATGACAAAAAATTCAAGACCTACGTCCAAGGTCTCAAGGTTGTTAATGATCTCACAACTTTGTTACAATGGAAATGCATTTGAAACACTTCCACAGCTTGTTGTTTTGTAGAAAAATTATATTTCAACTTCTTTCTATTTTTTTATGAGAGCTTACAATGTTCAGAAACGCATCAATTTCAGACTTGAAGTTCAGTCATCTCACTAGAATGGAAAATATTTAAGAACCATATGTGCAATGAAAAGATTGTACATATATTGTAACATAGTCAGTAGATATTGGTTCAAGTGTGATAGCATGTAAATGCAAAACTTATTGATACAGATAAAGGAATAAAAGCTTATAACATACTAAATAAGTCTAGAAGAATATACACTACTTTCATAGCCTTTAGAAATCATGCTAAAATTTCTCCTCCAATTGACTGTCTGCAAATAAATTCTCCCCTTTTTAAAAAAAAAGCAACTTAAATTATAAAGATTTAGATCAAAATATGCACTGAGGGCAAGAAATGTTCTGCTTCATCTCAGGAAAGGACATTTCTATTATTTCAGAGTACTTGAGGAAAACTCAATATAATTACTAGAAATACCTGTTCTAACAAGTATTTTATGAATCCTGGAAGTCATTTCTAGCTGCAACATGTCTGTATCAAAGAAACAATTCATATGTATTTGAAAGAAAGATACCCTGTTATAATATTTGAAACCCATATTCAAATTGTGAGCAAGGGAATGAGAGAGAGAAAGAGCCCTCTCTCCTTGGCAACTGCCATCGTCCAGCCTGGAGGGAGTGAGGGGGCAGGAAGGGGCTAATTTTTAATTTTTATTGTATTTGAATTTTGAATTTTTATTGTATTCTGTATGTATTTATATTGCTGTAACCTGTCCAGATTCCTTGTGATTGGGTGGCCTATAAATAAATAATTTGTACTTGTTGTTGTTGTTGTTATAATTGCAATTAGACTGCTAGCAGAAGAAGTCACAAATAATTAATATCATATTATCAAAGTATTAATTTAGAAGAGACACGGCTGGTCCTTTGCACTGAAGCAAAATGAAGGTGCTAAAGTTGGGCAAAGACAAGCTAATGCCCTTGCATTGTCACAGTGATCCAGATCTACCAGTTGCTCTATGCAACAGCAACTTGCTAGAAGTTTCTGTGTGATGCAGAGGTGCTGTTTCAAGAAACATTGCTTTCAGTGCCTCTCTTATAAGAACATTATGGGATCAGTCTGAATCCACCCATCCCACCAACATAATGTAATTCTGGCATTACAGCAAGGCCAATGAAAGCCTTTTTTCTGTATTTTATGTAAACTTGAATATTCTTTTATGATTAATACAGAGTGATTTTGTGGGGGCTTTTTGGGCTATGTGGCCATGTTATAGAAGAGTTTATTCCTGACATTTTGCTAGCATCTGTGGCTGACATCTTCAGAGAATGCTGGCATGGAAGAAAGTTGTGTGTGTGTGTGTGTGTGTGTGTGTGTGTACGCGCGCGCGCACACACACACACACACAGTGTGATCCTAGGTAGGGAGGAGTGAACAGAACAATACATAGATTAACATGGAAATCACTCCTCCCTACCTAGGGTCATACAATGTGTGTGTGTTTATCCAACTCTCTTCCATGCCAGCATTCTCTGAACATGCCAGCCACAGATGCTAGTGAAACATTAGGAATAAACTCTTCTAGAACATGGCCACATTGCCCAAAAAACCCACAAAAACTATGGATGCCAGCCATGAAAGCCTTTGACTTCAAGTACAGAGTGATGCAAAAAGAATGCTGCAAAACTCAATAAAAATAGCTTTACTTTTGCCCCATTCTTTTTGAATCAGCCGGTATAGCTAGAACTGAACTTTGAAAGTTGATGTTCCAACTGTTTTAGATCAACAATTACAAATATTTCAGCTTTTCTTGAAGTTACAAAGAGTATTTTGTCAGGGAAAACAAGTCAGCTACCAAGACAAGAGTGCAGTTTACTACTGGCACGCAACCTCCATTTACTTTCAGTGCTGGACTTCTCTGAGAATTGTCCATTATTCATGTTAGTGATTAGTGCTGATTTGGAAGCACTGACATTTATATTTCCAAACCAAGAAAAAAGTAGTTTATCTTCAAATGAGCAAAATAGGCCTTGCTTTTACATAGCATATAGTAATTTGCTGAACCAAGCAGGTTTGGATATGGTTAGTGACTAAACAAGAGATCACTCCGGTCCTAATGTATTTATATAAGTAGTGAATATCAGGATATGGTGGATAAGTAAAAGGACGTGAATCTGAGGAAAGAGGCTTGCTGCTCTTGACTAATTCTATCTCTGTTGGAATTCATATACAGAAGTACAAAAGCATGGCTCTGAATTGACTCCTGATGTAATCACTAAACAAGAATTCAAAGTGTAAATAAAGATATTATATTGGTTGTTTATGAATGTACTTTAACAAAAAAAATGAAGGGAAGGGACCCCAACTATTTTGGGAGTACTGCATGAGGGCAGTATTAAAGCAGGCATTTATCTTTGGCCCCCACCATATTCCTGTCTAGACTCTGCACCTCTGGCTTCTTCACCCATTCCTGCTGTTTACAGTAAGACCACTAGTACTAGTGTAAATAGCAACACAACAGATCTGGTTTCAATCAGAAGCCAGGAGGTTCCAAGGCTTAAAACATTCTTCCTCTCCCTTGTAATTGTCCCTTTCCTTGGGGGACCCTGTCTATTTTGTGAGAGAGACAATTTTCAGGGCCACATGAAATAATGTGATGTCTCATCTAATCTGGTTTTGAGGAGTAGAGAGAAGAGTTGTTCACTCTCCAAAGATATGTAAAGAACTAAACAAAGTATCAAGGCATAAAAATCCTTCACCCTGCCTCATATTCTTCCTCCTTATTATGTCATCCTTTCATTTAATCTGCTCTCTCAGGCATATTAATGTATTTGACACTACGACAAAGAGGATCCACTCATGAAAAAGCTATGTGGAAAATTATCTTCAGGTGACACATTCATGGCACCATTACAGCACGCCTGCACATCTGGTCTGAATATAAGTATGCGTTTGAGAACAAAGATATCTTCATGATTTAAATAAGATGAGCTAAATAAATAAATCCTCATTCCTTATTTGGTATATATTAGATTAGATATAACACACTTTCCTGTATTGTTATGTATTATTTATATGTATTATGCTATTATTTCTTATATTGTACACCATGGACAGGTTTACTTTATTCTACAGCGCTATATAAATAAAGCATAATAATGATAACAACAGCAACAACAACAACACAGGATGAATCTCCCTAATACGAAATTCTTGAGACCAGAAGTGTTTTGGATTTTAGATTTTTTTTTGAATTCTGGAATACTTGCATTTACATAGTGAGATATCTTGGAGATGTATGTACATGGAATTCATTTATATTTCACATTTACCTTATACACATAGCCTGCAGATAATTTTTATAAACAATCTTTTAATAATTTTGTGCATGGAAAAAAATTTGTGTACATTGAACCATCAGAAAGCAAAGATGCCACTGTCTCAGCCACACATGTGAACACTTTTGGATTTTGGAGTATTTCAGATTTTGGAATTCCGGATAAGTTATACTCAACCTGTATTAAATGAAATTTCTGGCAATGCTAAATTATATCTCTCACTTTTAGTGAACTTTCACAGTTTAGTGAAAAATATACAGTATGAAACTTAGCCATTGGGATTTCATTGATATCAATGAACATACAAATAATTAGCATACAGTAGGCCTTTGTTATCTGCTGGAGTTTGGTTCCAGGATCCTCTGTAGATAACAAAATCCGTGGATGCTCATATCCCATTAAATATAATGGCATAGCAAAATGGATTCCCTTATTTAAAATGGAAAATCAAGGTTTGCTATCTGGAATTTATACATTTTTTGAATACAGTGGGCCCTTCCCTTGCGCGGGGGATCCGTTCCGGACCCCCCCCCCCCCCCCACGTAAGGCTAATTTTGCATATGCTCGAGCCCCATTCATTTGAATGGGGCTCATGTGCAGCGGCGTGATGGCACAGCAGCGTGCAGGGCGCCACGGGCACACGCCCCATTCATTTGAATGGGATGCGACGTCCCTTGCGCCCCGCATGTTCCCTGCGACTTGAGCACATACACTCAAGTCCGCGAAAAGCACACCCGCATATAACGCGGCCGCACTGTATTTTCAAACTGTGGATGCTCGAATCTGTGGATAAAAAAATCTGTGGATAAGGAGGGATGACTGTAATCTCTTAAAATTTGCATTTCTATATGTTACAATCTGTTGGGCAAATATTAACATATGCTACAGATTGCTCTTAATGAAACTGGTCTGCCAAAACATTCTATTGTCCTGATGCATAACCTGTATTGTTAGAAGAGAATACAGAGAAACAGAATGGTTTCTAATTGGCAAGGCTGCATTTTATCACCCTATTTGTTTAACTTGTATGGTGAATCATACACAAAGGAGGATTAGATTAGGAGGATGGAGATTTGAAAATTGGGGGAAAGAACATTAACAATTTAAGATATGGAGATGACAACATACTACTAGCAGAACATAACTTGGAATGGTTATTCAAAAAAATCAAGAAAAAAAAGTGAAGATAGGTTTACAGCTGAACATAAACAAAAATAATGATCACAGATTATTTAGATAACTTCAAAGTAGACAGTGAAAACATTGAAACACTTCAAGATTTTTCTTACCTTGGCTCAATCATTAATCAGAGTGGAGACTGCAGTAAAGAAATGAGAAGAAGACTAGGACTATGAAGGTCAGCTATGAAGGAACTAGAGAAGACCCTGAAGTGTAAAGATGTATCACTGAATACTAAACTTAAGATAACCCATGCAATCGTACTTCCTATTACTATGTATGGTTGTGAAAGCTGGACCATAGAAGAAATCTGATAGGAATAAAATCAACTCATTTTGAGTTGTGGTGCTGGGAAGAGTTCTGCAGATACTGCTAGAAAAACAAATAAATGGGTCCCAAAGCAAATCAGGCCTGAACCTTCACTAAAAGTTAAGATGACTAAACTGAGATGGGTGTACTTTGACCACATCATGAGAAGACATGACTCACTAGAAAAGACAATAATGCTTGGTAAGGTTGAAGGCAGCAGGAAAAGAGGAAGATAGCATTCTGGATGGATAGACTCAATCAGGGAAGCCACAGCCTTGAGTCTGCAAGACTTAAGCAGGGCTATTCATGATACAGTGACTTGGAAGACTCTCATTCATACTTTTGTAAACAATCTTACACTTACAAACATGACATAGCATTTATGTTACTCAAATTTAGACTTCTGCTGGGCAGGTGGGTCTTGGCTTTCCAAGCTTTTAGAATCTAATGTTTGGAAGCAATGGAGACATACTAGAAATTAAACTAAGCAAAAACCAGTCAATGGCTAAGTTGCTGGTATATAGCCAACTACTGTACTTGTGAATTGTAAAAAACATGATTAAATTAATTTTTTCCTCTGTATATAATGTATACTGGCATTACTGTATATATACATTTAAAGCTCTTGTTGATCTCTTAGCGAGCCAAATATCTAAACTTACCATCTTCTATCTCATGTTAGCAGGGAAACACGCAGGGGAACACACTGTATATCTATAGTTCTGCTGTTTTTTCCAGCTGAGCAAACATTACCACACTTGCCCTGCTGGCCACTAGAAAGTGTAGGATTCTTCCTTTACACACAGACTAGGATTTCATGCCCACAAGGGCAACACTGTTTGCATCAACAAAAGGAAATGATTGAAAATTGGTCAAAGAAGAAGGAAGAATCAAAATTTAACTTGTAGGCTATGCAGTTTTGTTGATTTTGTTGAAGGCTTTCATGGCCAGCATCCATAGTTTTTTGTGGGGTTTTTGGGCTATGTGGCCATGTTCTAGAAATTTTCCTTCCTGATGTTTCGCCAGCATTTGTGGCTGGCATCTTCAGAGACAGATGCCAGCCACAGATGCTGACGAAACGTCAGGAAGGAAAATTTCTAGAACATGGCCACATAGCCCGAAAAAACAAACAAAAAAAATTGTTGATTTTGTTGGGTGAATCCATTTAAGCTTCACCCATTGGGAGAGGCGAGAAGATAGAAATAAAAAAAAATTAAGCAAATCTTAGAATAACCCATATATTATATGAACATTTTTGAGTAACCCTATTCTATGTTAATAAGCAGACATTGTAGAGAGAAAAATAGTCATGTTGGAATTTAATTGACAAACCTACACTGTTCACTCAGGAAACTCTTTATTTCTTCCCATTGTACTCAACCACAAAATATTAGAAATACTTTGATCCATATTTTTATGTAGCTGTTATTACTTACCTGTCTTAGATCCAGAGTGATGGTTACCCAATGATATTCTCTTCCATTCTGAATACTGGGACTTTGCCACCAGTTATTAGTACCATCTATAGCATTTGAGATAGGGTGTTGTTCTAAAAAACAAAATTAGGGTCAGATTTCCCCACTGGTTTCAGACTAAAATCACATTCAGACTAAAATCACAGAATTGGAAGAGACCACAAGGGCCATCGAGTCCAACACCCTGGCATAAAGGAAAACACAGTCAAAGCACTCCCAAGAGATAACCACCCAGCCCCTGTTTAAAAAGCTCCACAGAAGGCGACTCCACCACACTCCAAGGTAGTATATACTACTATCAAACAGTTCTTACCATCAGAAAGTTCTTCCTGAATAGATTCTTGTTTTATTAGTAAGGCACATGTGTCCTAAAAAGATTGGGTGGGGATCTCATGGAGAATACAAAAATATTATAGAGTTATAGACTCAGGGGGGGGGGGGGGGGAATGATTCCTATGCCCAGTTCAGACAAAATCATGCATAACAGGACCAAGATCCAATGGTCTGGGATCTCACTGATTTAAACAATTCTACTCTATATGTTTGGAAGCAGCCCAGATTTTAAGACTCTAGTGATTACAATGGGATTACCTAGAGCCTAAACTGCATCGTTCACATAACCAAAGCAGCTGCATACCTTAACAAGCGTAAAACAAACACAGTCAACACTATATATAGGCAGTGTCTCAAGATACTGCGAGAAACAGTATAATGCAGTCAACTTGCCTTTAGGATTTGAACTATTGTGGTCACATATTCGACACTGTGCATTGCGTAGAGGTCGTCCTGGAACATGCTCCACAAGTTTACAAAACATCTCAGGACCCTTTTCACCACAGGTAGCATTGGTACTGATGTGAGCATTGCTAGCAAGATTAAGAATAGCAGGAAATAAACCTGGAAGAAATAAAAATGAAAATGAATTAATTTTTATAAGGAGCTTTGAAAGGAATGGATGTCTTTAAATAAAACTTTATAGCCAGAGTTCTTACTCCGTCTAGATAGAATCATTTTTTAAAAATGTGAAGAAGTTCTAATTCTTTACACTTTTATCCTATTTACAAATAAAAGCTCCACAACATTTCTGTGAGCCTTTGGGGGAAAGCACAGTGACCCCCAAGCCAGAGTCACACCGCCCGCCCAACCAGATGAGCAATTAGACACCACACACCGCAGGAGCAAAGAAGAGCTGTGGAAGTGGCAAAAGGGGCACCTTTTTCCCAATGCAAAAAAGAAGCAGTATTTTGCCACTTCTTTTGCACCCAAAAATGCCAGATTGGGGACGCAGCACAGGGATGCGTTAAGCCGCCCCTTTACAGCTGTCTGTTTAGCCCCTTTGTCAGGTTTCTGTTATAGCTAAGGTGATTTCTTATGTGTCTGCACCAAGAGACCCTAAATTCATTCAATTAACATCAGTCAGCAAACAGCAGCTTTGGTAATGTATGTAACAGAAAAATAAATCAGTGTCTTAAGAAATATCCTTTGAGGTTTAAATGCATATATTTTTCCAACAAGAGATAATTCAAAAAAGATTTATGTTCAGGACCAGTCTTGCAATATTTCTGGGACACAAATCACAATGTGTTATGACAAGTAATTCTGAGTCACATTCACAATCCAGTATACATAATACAACTGTGTCAATTTTACTCAATGAAGTAATGAAACTTAATATGACTTGCCACTAAATCTCTCAATGAAAACAAATTATGAGGCTTGCTCTTCAGTCAAATCAGCTAAGGAATTTTTGAGGAAAACTGAAAGGAGTTAGAGGAGAATATTAAAATAAATCTTATGAAGGTTTTTGAAATTCTAAGCTTGGAAATATTTTTTTAAAAAATGAAGTACAACTCTCAAGCTAGTTAGGGGATTCTGGGAACAGTAATCACCCAAACTGATTTTAAACCCATCCCAATGGTGTTTCACACACTCTTAACACATTCAGGTGGATGATGCAGTTTACAAGCTCTGTTCCGCACACTCTGTGATCTCCCAAAGTGTCTGTTGCATGGGTTCCAAATCATTGTTATAAGCAGTCTACACACAAAGGCATGGGGACAGATCCTGCTGCCACAGAACTGTACCCTGATTCTGTTCCAGTTCATTAATGTCACAGAGTAACAGAGGATTACTTTTTCCCCCTCTGGACTTTTGAATAAGGTCTTCTGCTGTAGATGATCTTTGCTGTGAATCTATTAAGCAAAATGTGTTTCCAGTTAAGTACTTCAGATTGTTGACTAAAAGTAAATACCTTGGGATTTTGAGTCCTCTGCTTGAAAAACTGAAGTTGGCATGATAAATGAATTTGTCTTTAAAGTGCGAAAGTACTGTTTGCTGGTTTTGCTGCAAACCCTTGTAGAAACTGCATTAAACTGAATTAGTTTATAATATTGCCACTGGTCATTTCCTGTACCATTATTATTGCTTTAAATATTGTATGTTGAAAGAGTGTTTGCTGAGATAAAACACTCATCCAGGCAAATGAGACATTCTAGTACCCCGAGTCATATTTCGTTGCAGAATTCACATAGAACTAGAGCTGCAATACAGATACTTTATGACATTTTTACCTGAAGAGTTATAAACATGTTTCAGCTACCTGCTATGTACAGGTTTTCCCCTCACACACTCACACACACAAAAAAAAAAAAAAACAGTTAGGACAAAAATTGCCCCAACCAATCTATCATATTGGTGTTGGTTACATTTTTTGCACACAAGGAGGGCTGACTGTTACTCAAAACAAAGATTCCACCTCATGAAACATACCCAAACTTCACATGTGTTTTCTGGCTTGTGGCATATTTGAGATATGGATCTCTGTATCCCCCACAGAGTAGAAGAATTCTCAAGGTGTCAGATATCCCCAAATTACACCACTGATTGTTGTGTGTGTGTAGTGATTAAAAGAGGGCTAATACAAAAAACAATGAGGAATAAGAGAACAAGAGGGATTGATTTAAGTGCTAATTTAAACAAAAACAAAAAAAACAACACACCAAAGTGTGTAGAATTTTAATCTTTGCTTGTTACTTTATATAATGAAGTGAGATTGGTTTTCTTCTGACTATTTAGATGTGCGTTTTTGTCTGGGTGGGAGGGAGAGTTTCCCACAGTAAAAAGAAATGCTATCAGGAATAACTTAGACTATTTGACCTTGAAGTAAAGTTACACCTGTAATAGTAACAACAACACATTCTAATTATAGTATGGGAAAGCACACTCCACTTAGGGCAGATGACTTGCACATAACCTGCTTAAGGTCATCAGGTTAAGTAAATACCAAATTGAAATACAGTAGATTGATGTTAAAGTAGAACTTTTCAAAAGAAGAGGACGGAGACTGCAGTAGAGTTATGAATTCAATGTACATAATCCTACTTCAAAAGATGATTTTCAACACAGTTCTTACTATCTTTAAAAAGATATACTTCAGTTAATGAAATAGATCTGTTCCTTGGCATTACTTCTTTAACAGAAATTTTGGTACTGAAGACAGAAATTACATCTAAAGAACAGGGATAGGTTCCTACACCACAAAAAAGAAGAGCTGTTCAACATTTTCCAGCAAATGTTTTATTCAAAACTAACAATGTTTGTGTGAAATGAAACAGCCAGATCAGATCAGCTTTGCATAAGCAAATAAAAACATTCAAATCTTCTAGAGACTTTGGAGATTATCACATGGGGACAGAACAAGGATGGAATTGCTCTCCTGTCCTTATCCCATCCATGACTGCAATCGCACGAAAGCCTTTCATACATGTAGCACTGATCCTGTTGTTATTCTGTCATTGAAGTGGAACTGTATTTTTTTTTTATAATTTTTATTTCAGATTAAAAACATTCATTACATGTTACATAACATACACATGACTTTGTATAAAAATTACGAAACAAGACAACTTCCCATCTTAATTTATGATGCTGGATGCGTTGATAAATTTACCTACTACAATCTCTTACCTTAACATTTATGAACATCTAGAAAGGTGTACTAGTTACTCTAACCTTATCTAATTTTACCCTTAGTATATATACAGTTCTGATATGTCTTACCCTTTACTTTAAGTTTTGGTTATTAACTCGTTGTATATACTATCCTAATTGGTATTCTTCCTTTGTTTTATTGTCTGATTACATTTTGATCCTGTTACCTACAAATCCTAATATATACTTCTATTTCTTCGTTTACTCAACTGAAGCTATCTTTCTTAACCTTTTTACTCAACTAAAGCTATCCATCTTGACCTTTTTCCCTCTCTCTTGATATATTCTACCCATGGTTCCCATTCCTTGTAAAACTCTTGAAGGGAGTGCTTTTTGGTTAAATAAGATATTTTTTCCAAACTAAATATTTCGTACATCTTCAATTTCCATTCTTCTACTGTGGGGACCTCTTCCTTCTTCCAGTATTTCGCCAGTGTCATTCTAGCTGCCGTGATAGCGAAAAATACTGTATTAACACAAACCCCTGTTAATACAAAATCCCAGAGCGTTTCCACTTCAATGACAGGACAATTACAGGATCAGTGTGATGTCATATGAAAGACTTTCATGCGATCGCTGTCATTCTCGCTTTCCAGACAGGACAATGTCCAGATAAGCACAATGTCATGTGAAAGTCTTCCTGCAATCACACATGAAGGACGGGTCAAGGATGAGTCAAGGACATCCTTTCCCCATCTGAGAATCTCCTATGTGTAGGCTTGCTCCTAAAATCCATCCATAGATCATTTTTTCTTTCACCATCCTAAACTTTTTTTGAAATTTCACTTTGGTGGCCAAACCTGTGCATTTTTATGATGCTGGGGATAGCTGGTGAGAGAAGTTCACCTGCTCTTTTCTCTCTGTTTTGCAATTTATGCAAACTCAGATTATGCTGCCTCCTGCTATTTATCTGGCCAGTTTACCTGGCCAATTGTAGGCAGGCATACACAGCTACAGTAGTATTGGTTAGATGATGATGATGATGATGATGATGATGATGATGATGATGATGATGATGATGATGATGATGATTAACCTTTATTTATAAAGCGCTGTAAATTTACACAGCGCTGTACATACAATCTTTTTAATTGGACGGTTCCCTGCCCTCAGGCTTACAATCTAAAAAGACAGGACACAAAAGGAGAAGGGAGTGGTGGTGGGGAAGGGGATGAGGGCCAGCAGTTCTTCTCTACCTCCGAGGCCTGGCTCAAGGGAGATGGACTGGAGGGAGGGCTTGGCTTCTTAATGGATGGTTAATAGATCCAGTGGGGTCATTAAGGGGTGCAGACCACACCAGATGACACCCCCGAAGAGGGGTGACACCTGGCCAAGTGCACCCCCACCTCCCTGCTGCAAGCTATTCTGCTCACCACCTCCCTGTCATGTTGCCATTCTACTCACGAGTAAAGCAACAGGGTGGCAGCAAAGTGAGGGGGCGTGTCCTTTTGGCCCTGCCCCCAGAAGCCCTAACCCCTCACACAAGGTGACACTCTGTACAGTGAGGCCACTGTTTAGAGCAGAATTTCATTCATCCACTGCCCAATGTATATGGCACTGGTGATTGCTGATTGTTTTAAGGAGCCCTGGTGGCACAGTGGTTAAATGCTGGTACTGCAGCCACAACATTTAAGTTCAATCCTGGAGGAGGGCTGCAAAGTCCACTGAGCCTTCCATCCTTTTGTAGGTCATTAAAATGAGTACTCAGCTTGTTGGGGGAATTGGCTTACTCATTGTAAACCGCTTAGGGAGTGTTAGTTCACTGATAAGTGGTATAGATGTGTACTTGCTATTGCTTGCTATTACTATTGCAGACATGCTGCTGTAACCTGACACTGAAAGTGTTTCTGCAGTCCTCTTTCACCATCCTCCTCATACAGATGCTGTTAAAGAAAGCTCCAGCTAGATAGAGGATGATGAGGAAAGGGGGCTGAGTGGACATAAAAAGACTTGTAAAAAGACCTTCTTTGTCAGAGGCTTTGTCAACTGATGCATGCCTGTATATGGAGTGATAGGTAATTTGTTTATTGTCTGTTACTCAAAGAGATGGAACATTAGGTATGTTACTCTGGATGGTTATGATCAAGCTGCAACGTGGAACCTGTGTTCAGGGCTGAATGATCCATTGGTCAAATGGCTCACTTGTTTCAGGATCCAGTGTGTTCGGGGGGGCACCAAAGGGGTGCTGCAGATATTAAAATTTGAGCTGAGTTTCCCCCTACCACAACCACCTGGGACAGTGTTGAGAATCATGTGGGTTCTCAAGTTTGTACGTGGTATACGGGGGAAATAAGTGGTTCCTCGGGATACGAAATACCCAGGTTACGAAATTTCCGGGATACGAAAAAATCCCATAGGAAATAATTGTTCCGGGTTACGAATGTTTTTTCGGGTTACGAAAAAATTTTTGGTGCTTTTCGGCGCTATTTCACACGAAATCGCGGCTTTTCCCCATTAGCACCTATGGGTTTTCGGCTTACGAAGGCTTTTCGGGTTACGAAAGCGGCCGCGGAACGAATTAATTTCGTAACCCGAGGCACCACTGTAATTCTCATCAACATTTTTTTCCTTTTTCTCACTGTTATGGTTTGGTGCTGAATTTTGGAGGCAATTCACAGCACCACCAGCAAACAATAAGCAGTTTTAAAAGACAACAAATCAGCTTTAATAAGAGGACAATTTGTTGTTGTTGTGTGCCTTCAAGTACGACTACACTAAAGCAAACCTATAATAGGGTTCTCTGGGCAAAGTTTGTTCTGAGAGCAGCTGCCATTGCCTTCCTCTGAGGCTGAGAGTATGTGACTCGCCCAAGACCAAAACACATAGTCTTAAATAAAATAAATATTTATTTTCAGCTCCCCAAGTCTCCGGAATACCCCACCTCCCCTGTCATTTGGCTGTTCCCTGACCAACCTCCTAGTTCCTCTGTACTGGAGAATGTTCTTTCTAAACTCCTCCAAGGGTTTTATGTTCGTCCCTGCCATGTTTTTTTCCCTTCTTTTCCATGTTCCTCTGGGGATTTGTGAAGCCCAAGTTACCTCCCTACTATCCAAAAGTACACTGGTAGTGTTACATGAGTGACATGTTTTCTTGACTGATCTGTAATGAATTAAAAACAACTGACTGCTTTGAATGCCTTGGAAGTGGAGAATCATGATTTGGGGAAGGGATATTAGTATGTATAGCAGTGTGGAATGTTTTCTATGGTCAATTAATTCAATAATTAATATTATAATGAACTTTATAATAAAAATAATAAACATTGATGGGACAAATGATACATTGACAAAGGTAAACTGATCCTTCGGTCCCAAACACTTAGCAATTAGAAAGTACTAGAACAGTTTAATACTACACAAATACAGCACTATGATTCTATTTTAATTTCAAGGTTCCATCCCATGAAATCCTGGTGATTATGTTTTGGTGATCTACTAGAGAGTCTTAGCTGATCATTCTAAATACCAGTTGCTAAACTGCAATGCAAGTATTATCAAAGTACCATAGTTTTGTGTGTGATGTAGTGTGAAAATGACCTTAGCTGCATCTGCACTGAAGAAATAATGCAGTTTGTCAATGCTTTAACTGCCATGCTATAGAATCTTGGGATCTGTAGTTTGTTGTGGCACCAGGGCACTCTGACAAAGAAAGGAAGTTTCACAAAACTACAAATCACAGAAATCCACAGTACTTAGCCATGCCAGTTAAAGTGGTCTCAAACTACATTATTTCTGTGCAGATGCAGCCCTGGTCTTGTAGCATATACATTTTTTTCATTTGCATGCACGGACGGTATGGTGAGGGGGACAGAAAAAGATATTAGTGCTTCTGTCCATTGTCAGCACTTTTGTTCTATTTCTTATTTAGCCATTTATGTAATTTCTACAGTAATTCATACATATATACAAAGTGGGTCCTGCCATCAAAACTGCTTCAGTGGCCCATATAATTATCTGCCTATTTTATACCTTCCAGCGTTTCACAGATGCAAACCAGGACATGTGTAGTTAAGATGGCAAAACTCATTAACGAAGAACACACAAGCTAGGAGAGACTACAGTAGTTTGTTTTTGCCTGAATCCAACCAGTGGGTTCCTTTCCCCCTTGTTGAGTTACCTGAGTGCAAACTACTAGTACTTTGAATTCAATTTGTAACAAATGAAATAAGCTGAGAACAAAGGGGGAGTGGGAAGAGAAGAAAGATGCTGGAACATTTGTAAAATAGCTGAAATTGTGTGACAAAAGAGGATTAATTGGGACAATCTTTGCCAGATCTGCAGAGATTCTGTATTAACATACTAAGGACTTTCATTTGACACAGCATTTTCACACCTGGCAGAGTTTAGCTGACAAGAGCAGCTACATATTAAGCTTTTTGAAAACATCCAACTTAAGTAAGGAAAAAGCATGATCAGAGGGTTGGAATTTGAAAAACCACAGTATTCAGACATCAATTTTGCTATGAATTACTGAATCATTTTTCCCTTAGTAACAAGCATTATGGTCTTTAAAAAAAACCCAAGGAATGAGCTGAATCTCTTACCAGCAGAAAGTTCTGTAAGGCAAAAACTCTTCCTGATGACCAGGATGGGTAGGAAGAAGTCAAAATCAAAGAAGTCAAAGCTTACTGTTAAATGAGACATCCAACTAGGCTCCTTGCCAAGAAAACCCCATGACAGGATTGCCTTAGGGTTGCTATAAGTTGGAAGGTGTACAACAACAACAAAAACTAGTATCCATATTTTGTGGTTGCTCTTATTAAGGCCAGATTGCTCTTTGTCTCAGTGTGGGTGATGCAGCAGGAGGAGGTGGGATATTTAATATTTACTGTAAAGGACAGCTGGTAATTCTACTGGGAAGTAGAATTAGCAGCTGTCCCTTACTGTAAAGAGATGCCCCTTATTTAAGGTCCAAAAAGCTTGTCTCGTGCAAGCATTAAATATGACACCAAAAAATCTTGTATTTTCAATTACTGGCCAAGCAAGCTGCTCTCAAATTACACACCAAAGAAAGAGTGCAGGAGTAGGTTCTGTTTTGAGCATAGCTGATGCTAACTCTTTCTACTCTAGGCCAAGCAGCACATTCAGCCTGGCAGCAGCAACATTTCTGTCTTCCTGATGGCTGGTGGCCTATCATCACAAGATTTGGGAATGCCTGGAATTTGAGATCTGGATCTCTTCATGAGAAACCTCATCTCACACAACTTTGGTGAACTTCATATAGAATGTCTTTTCTCACAACCAGTCTTTTCTGTCCCTTATTGCTATTTTGAAACCCGACTTGGAAGTTACCCAGTCCAGGTTTATGTGAATTCCACTTATTGTATAATGACAAACCAACAAGAACAACTTTCATCAATGATACAAAAATGCATTTTCAGCTAGGATTTGTAAAGTGATACATAGATTTTCTAGAATGAACATCACACAATCATTTGTTAATTTTGATGATGTCAATGGCAAACCCCCTCTGAAGTAACTTTCCAAGAAAACCCTATGATAAGAGTCGCCTTAGGGTCGCCATAATTCAGAAATGACATGAAGGCACGTAAAAACACCAATTAAAGAAAAATAAAAGCAAACATTATAACACCAAGTATAGTAAATATAGTTTCATAATTAATTTCCATTTTGTTCAAAATGGAGATAAACAATGGATATTGGATACATTTACTTTCCAGAGCACATAACCTTTTAAATGGTTCTAAGATTAACAAGCAGACAGCTGTTTCTTCTATTATTCTGCTCAAAATCTGCAAAGAATATTTTGGAGTGACATTGGACCATGAGAGACCTTTAGCCTAGAATACAAAGATACTTAAGAATGGATTCTTAGAACATGAATTATGATTTCCAAAATTTAAAATGTTTATGGAGTCCAACTGTGAGTGAACCATAAAAAGTGATATCACAGCCTAGGAATCTGAACGGTTTGGTTCTTTCTCCGCATTTTGGCAATTCTTGAGGATCAAACATGATCTTGAGAATTGTTCTGTAATTATAATATTAGACCACTTTCAGCAATTCTGAATTTTTAATTTTTAACAGGAAAATCCAACCATGAATAAACCAATAATATGTAAATACTAGACTATCAGATTAAGCTGCAGATTTTAAATGTCATTTTTACTCCCATAAAGTAGCATTATGTGTGTGATCTCAAAAGCTTCTGTGAAATAGTATTCCTTTTATGAAATCACAGATTTCAAAATATCACATTCTGGAAATGCATAGTTCTAGCCCACAAATAAAATACTTTGCATCCAACAACTTGCTGCTCCTACCAATTTCTTTAAAAGCTAAAGTGTTCCTTTAACATAACTATTTTTATTTAATATGAGAAGTTATGTGGATTCCTCAATCTGGTGATCCTACCACAACCAGATCAGCTTCAGCTCCATCTTACCCTAGCCCATTCCATTGCACAATTCAAAAAGGATGTGGAGAAACTGGAGCATGTCCAAAGGAGGGAAACTAAAATGGTGAAGGGTCTGGAAACCGTGCCCCATGAGGAACGCCTTAGGGAGCTGGGGATGTTTAGCCTGGAGAAGAGAAGGTTAAGAGGTGATATGATAGCCCTGTTTAAATATTTGAAGGGATGTCATATTGAGAAGGGAGCAAGCTCCAGAGACTAGAACGCGGAACAATGGATGCAAACTGCAGGAAAACAAAATTCCACCTCAACATTAGGAGGAACTTCCTGACAGTAAGGGCTGTTCAACAGTGGAACACACTCCGTCGGAGTGTGGTGGAGTCTCCTTCCTTAGAGGTTTTCAAACAGAAGCTGGATGGCCATCTGTCAGGGATGCTTTGATTTAGATTTCCTGCATGGCAGGGGGTTGGACTGGATGGCACTTGTGGTCTGTTCCAACTCTATGATTCTATGATACTTGTGACCTTAAAAGTCACTTGGTTCGCCATGCATCAAAGTCTTTGCTGCAATAGAAGAATGTGGGTCCAAATAACTGCTTTCCTATAGCTCTGTAGATACCCACCCACCCCACTTTGTGATCATGATCTCCAAGTGCAGGTGTTTCAGTTTCCCTTTTTGGTGGTATGGACTAGTGTAGATTTTTTAAAAAACCTGATCCATATCTGGTGATCCTAGCACTACCACATCAGCTTCATTGAACATTCATTCTACCCAAAAAAATCTAACACATTTCCCCCCAGCTATTACTGGGAAGATTTTCTTTTCAAACAGAAACTACAAAAAGGATAGAGGCTTTTTGAAAATAGGACCATTCTGTTTTCCAGGAAACTTTAAGCCCATTTTATATACTTACAAAAGTTGAGCACACACCACTTCTACCACCAAAGTGGTGTACCAGAAGCATTAAACCAGACTACAGGAAGCCTAGAAAGACCTTGGAGCTGTCTCTTGACTACTGTGGGCCCAGTTTCTAATGCCCCAAGTCCTTCAACACATTGAAGCAATTTCCTATTGGCACATCAAAGCTAGCAAATTTAGCATGGCTTGGCAGATGTCCCTGGGCTTCAATAAGGGTGTAATTTCATACCTGCTTCCTGGGAAGAAGCATCAATGAACACATAGGACTGCAGTGTGATCCATATTTTATCTGTTCTGAAGTCCATTACATGCTTCCAAGTCCTGCTTGCCCCACTCACCAGATCTGGCTCATATCATCCCTCCTTCACTACCAGTAGAAGGTGGAGACAGTGTATGTAGATGAATATCTGATTATTCATCAAATTTTTGCAGTGTTAGTTAAGAAAGACAAAGACCTGCATAGCTATACCTCAACAATCTATCCACTTGGCAATCTGCATTTTAGAAAAGCCAAAAAGAAAAGTGTTTCTGAGGAAGATAATTTGGTAAGGAGGAATACAAGCATAGTTATGAATCCTCTGAAGAAGAATTTTCTGAAGATGCCAGCCACAGATCCTAGCGAAACGTCAGGAATAAACTCTTCTAGAACATGGCCTCATAGCCCAAAAAACCCACAAAAAACTATGGTTATGAATCGTTTGCGTATTTTTTTAAATTCAGGATAACTTTTTCTTTGCATTTCAAAGTGTTTAAAATAGTATCAAAAATCTTCTTTTGCCGAAGTATTATTTGTTCCTATGGTAAGATGTTAGGTAAAAGATAGTAATTTTATCACTGTATTTTCATTTTCATTTAAGCAAAATGAATTACTGAAGCACTGGATCAACCCGTTTATATAAGCCCCTTATGAAATGTAACTGATTGCTACAATAATGTTTGTAAAGTGCTTTAGGTTCTTTAAAAGTGCTATGAAATACTTTATCAGAAGAAACTGCTACAATATATTTTTACATGCGGTTTTAATAAAATTAAGTGATTGTAATCTAACATTATGCTAAGAAATAACTGTGACATTCTTTGTAGTATAAGAATAAGAAAGTACGATATGGCTAACAGATGAATGAGAACAATTAGGATCAAAGCAAGGCATCATTCAGTTTGTAGACTATTATGTAACATTTTGGTCAATGTTCTGAAGTAGTTAATCCTCAAGAGGAAGCAATAAAACAATCAGTGGTCTGCTCAAGTATTTGGAAGGTTTAAGGTGATCTTACAGCCTTCTTGACTCTTTCAAGTTGATCACAGAAACCCCACAGAGAACTTTGTCAGTGTGGCAACCACCGAAGATTGTTGACTAAAAGAATAGAACACAACTCCTGACTCCCTGGTTTTGGGGGGGGGGGGGGGGGCATTTACAAGGAAACAGATAGTATAGATTCCAGAAGATATTTTTACAGTTTACAGTAAAAACACAGCACTGATGAGGAAAGAAGAGGTTTCTGGAACCTCTTCCTAAGACTCACAAACTATAAATAAGTTTGTTAAATAATGTATCTTCAGCTTTTAACTCTATCTTCAGTCCTAGACTTTCATCTGGTAATATACATATTCAGAAAGCACCACTGTTAAACAATAAACAGCTGTTAATTCTTTACTGATAAGTTATTAAATCAGATTTATTTATTTTTAAATTACTCAAGTGTCTGAAAAAAGCTAACTCCCACTCCCTACACTAGTGGAATATGGCAGAGCCACATAAAATGGGACAAGTGGAAGATTAGCAAAATCAAATCATATTTCTGAACCTAACTTCTCGCCATCACTATACCTTTTTATTTTATGATGTCTTGATACTGGAGATAAATGTATCAGGCCTTTGTTCCATAAGGAAAGGATAACTTTAGTAAGGAAATATAATAAGGTTGTCCTTTCCATATGTGATGAAGTTCTCTCAAACATTTACCTCCAGTATCAAGATATCATAAAATCAAAAAGTGGTGAGATACTAGGTTAAAAAAGCTGATTTGATTTCTGCAGTCTTCCAGTAGAATTCTGGATAAATACATACACTAGATTTTTTAAAAAGCCTCATAAACTAGAAGTGTGATCAAGAAAGGAAAGAAGAAACACTCATCTCTGAATTATTTCCTGGAGTATTAAACTTAAGGGTGCATCTACTCTGTAGAAATAATGCAGTATGACACTACTTTAACTGTCATTGCCCATCCTACATAATCCTGGGATTTGCCATTTTGTGAGGAACCAGCACTCTTTGGCAAAGAAAGCTAAACAACTTGTAAAACTACAGATTCCAGGATTCCATAGAATGGAGGTACAGCACTTAAAAGTGGTGTCAATGAGGATTACTTCTACAGTCTAGATGCACCCCAACACTTTAAATGACAACATGGGGATATCACTATGGTTTTATGATAACATTATTAATATACTCTGAATATATTTCAACACAAAAACTCATATCCCACCACATTTCTCTAACCTACATAAGCTATATCATCTGTCCAGAAAACATAAGCACATAATACTTTATCAGCATTGTTGAACCCTTATTAAACAAAAACAAGGAGAAGGAACTATCTTCTTCCTCTTCTTCTTTGAGAAGAGAACTCTTTTCCATTAAGTCCTGTAAATACCAACAACTAATCAACATGTTCAGATAATTTTTCAGTACACAGAAAACATTGTTGTCTGGAGGACAGAGACAAAAGCATTTACTGCTGACAAGGGGCTTTATGTTAATCTTTAGCCTGCTTAGAATGCATTCATAAGATTTTTCTGTATCACGGGTACTTTTGTACACTATGGGCAAAACATAGTCTAACTGAGCTTGAAAATAACTCCAGGTTGCTCTCTAAAAGACAGCACAAAAAGCCAGAAAAAAAGCTGTATTTTTTTAGCAACCTGGTAAAGATTCAGACTAGATATGTGAATGTTATGGGAAAACAGGTTTAAAAAAACTGGTAGGGGGGAGTTTTTTCCTGGGTTTTTTCCCCTCCAAAGACTTTCCCCTGCCCCCCCCCATGGGAAAATCAAGAAAAAATAAAAATCAGTTTTGAAATAATGCATTTTAGAGTGATCAATAGAATGTTTAAGCTAAGGTGTTCATATATTTGTTGTCTGTTGTTGTGTGCCTCCAAGTCATTTCTGACTTATGACTCTAAGGTGAAGCTATCATAGGGTCTTCTTAGTGGATTTCTTCAGAGGGAGTTTGCCGACACCTTCTGAGGCTGAGAAAGTTTGACTTGCCCAAGGTCACCCAGTGGGTTTTTATGCTCAAGCAGAGAATCAAACCTTGATCTCCAAAGTCCTAGTCCAACACTCAGACAACCACACCATTCTGGCTCTCACCCAAATATATTAATAGCAATGTTAATGGAAGATTTTTATATATGACAATGTACATTGCAATTCCTGGTCTTGGTATCCTTTTTCTAACTTCTTATGTGAATGAATGCTTTATGTTTGCTTGGAAACATCTTTCTGTTTTCTGTTTGGAAGGGATTTGGCTTTGCCTCCTCTGAGACGGAGAGAGTGTTACTTGCCCAAGATTACACAGTAGGTTTCCATGGCCAAGTGAGGATTCAAAGCCTGGCTTCCAGTAGTCCAACACTCCAACCACTACATCATGTTCTCCCCCCTTCCATGACTTAAGACTTTCTCTAAGGCAAATGGACAGAGTTGGATCCAGACTTGGTTTGAACAGCATGATATGTTATGGTGGACAGTTTTCACAGTTAAGGCATCTTCAGTGTTTACATACACCATTGAACTATTATTATTATTATTATTATTATTATTACTATTTTGTTTTCTTATATCCTGCCTTTCTCCCAATACAGAGACTACTGTTCCTAAACCACTTTGAGATATCAACAGACACAGCAAATGGTATATCTACTGGTTAAGTAAGTCAATAATAAGCCTCAATTTAGACATGTCATAGGACAGGATAGAACAGGGGAGTCTCTGACCCAAAAGCCTCTTCTGTCCAGTGACCTGTTGCAAAGGATTCCACAGACCAGTCTTCCTCCTCCATAAACCATAACCTCTTCTAAATCCTAAGCCTCTTGGGAATACCATGACACTCACTCTATTTCCTGTCAGAAACAGAGCAAAGAAAGCTGGAATATGCTTGTTGCCCCCATCTACAGATCTGAGATAATAGTGGGGAGCCTATTTTCAAGAATCACTTATGAGAAAAGGCAGAAGAAGGTAACTGTGGGGAACTTTACCTGTGCTGCAACTTTCCAAATGGAGGAAAAGTACATCCTCCACCTTTCCACCATTACAGAACAGCTAAGGAATAGATAAACCCATATTCCTTTCAGCATCAAATGTCGCTTCAGTTGGTAGTATAGCTAGGGTTGCCATAAGTCAGGACCTCCAAACCGGGACAAATGTAGGACAAATGTAGGGCAACATTTTCAAATGTAGGACACGTTTTTTTTAAAAATGGAGGACATGCGAAAAAATTGAGATTTTTTTTAAAAAATCTTAATATAAAGGCATGTTTTTTAGGCATGATCAAAATGGAGGACATTTTGGCATTATTCCTAGACAGATGGCAGAAATGGACTTGCCCTCGGGTTCAACTGTACTTCTCAGAAGTGTGTACTTGGGCAAGGGACTGTGGTTTTTCTTCACTGCGCATGAGTTTGTAAAAATCACAGCAAGTTACATTGGCCATGCCTCAGAGGCTTGTTGATATCAATATCACCACCACCATCATCATCATCACCACTATAATTGGCCAAGAAAGGCAGACTTGTTAACATTCAAATCGCCATAAATACACAGAAAATGCACTTGCATATATTTAATAATAAAAAATAATAAAAAAACAAGGCAGGGGTGTATATATTTAATAATAAAAATTAATGTAATAAAATAAAAAACAAGCAATAATAAAAATTAATGAAATAAAATAAAACAAGCAATAATAAAAATTAATGAAATAAAATAAAACAAGCAATAATAAAAA
>NW_024802936.1:3942131-3965755 GCF_019175285.1 Sceloporus undulatus
GTAATGAAATAAAATAAAAACAAGCAATAATAAAATTAATGAAATAAAATAAAAACAAGCAATAATAAAATTAATAAAATAAAACAAGCAATAATAAAAATTAATAAACTAAAACAAGCAATAATAAAAATTAATAAAATAAAATAAAAACAAGCAATAATAAAAATTAATAAAATAAAAAAATAAAAAGCAATAATAAAAATTAATAAAATGAAATAAAATAAGTATTTTATATTTCTAAAAATAATTTTAAAACCCCAAAAAACCAAGGCAGACCTAATGGCCACTGACTCAGCTTTCCTCCAACTGCTCCTCCTCCTCCTTCTCTGCCCCAATTCTGCCCTTCAAGGCACCCTTCCTCCTCCTCCTCAAGGCTATGGAATCCTGGGAACTGTAGCTCTGTGGACCATTGAGCCTCCTTTTGTCAAGAGAGCTCTGGTGCCACAAGAAACTACAATTCCCAGAATCCTATAGCACTGAGCCATGAATGTTTAGGGGGGGGGTCAAACTATTTCTGCAGCCTTTTGCTACCCCAAAGCCCTTCCTATTTACAAGCAAGGCAAAATCTCTTCCTTCCATTGAAAACCAACCCAAGTGGAGGGCTGATTGCTTCTTTCTCATTGGTCAGCTTCAGGAGAAATTTGCATATTACAAGTAAAGGTGTTTAGGGCCTCAAAAACGATCCTGTGATAAAGAATTACAAGAATACTGACGCGGTATACATTTAAAAGATGAGGCATTTAGACTCCCAGTGAAACATGAACGATTTATGTCCTTTTTTTTCCTCACTGTAAACTGGAAAGTACACTGGTGCCTCGGGATACGAAATGATCGGGTTACGAAATTTCCGGGATACGAAAAAGTTGGATTGGCAAAAACTGTTTCGGGTTACGAAATATTTTTCGGGTTACGAAATTCATTTCGGCGCGAAATTCAAATGCTGCAAAGTGCAGCTATAGGCTTTCCAGTGCTAACGGAAAGCCTTTTCGGGTTACGAAATTTTCGGGTTACGAAAGGAATGGCGGAACGAATTAATTTCGTAACCCGAGGCACCAGTGTAATGCCTTTTGCAAGACATATATACCAAGTGGGCTGGCAATAGCTCTGAGTGGCAGGTGTCCTGAAGACCTGCTCCCTAGGCTGAGCCAGGCAGGGAGGCAGGGAGGGTGGGACACAGCCACGGGGAGGGGTGGAGCTGCCTCCAGGGCCTCGCTGGGGGGGAGTCCCGGGGGCGGGGCCAAACTGGGGCGGGACCGTGTGGCCCCGCTCCAAACCGGGAAAGTCCTGTCCACAGGCGGGATATGGCAACCCTAAGTATAGCAAAGGCATCTATGAAATCAAGAGGCATGGCAACACATGTGACACGGGAGGGGAGTGACCACCTTCACTGACACCAAGTGGATCTCACAGAGTTGGAGACATGGGGAATATCACTAGGCACCCAATATTGGCTCCCTGCTCTTGCAGCATGGCAAGGGTAGGGAGCATTTTTCAGCCCAAAGACTGTGCTCTCTCCTGCATAACTTTCTAGCTCCCTGATATCAGCATTGGGATGTTATATATAGCAAAGGGTGCAGCAGGGTAGCAAAAGAACTGCAAGTTCTATCCAAAACTGGATGTTACCCTAAGTTCAGACATGAGAGGAAGCTAGTTTCTTGCTCCACTGCCAGTTATAGCAATCATTCATATTTCTCCTTTCCATCTTTTAAACAGAAGAAACTGTAAAAAAAAGTTATCCCCTTTTGCCTTTTGAAAAGTTAAATGTAAGCCACTTGAATCCATGGGTTAGGTGCATAGGATATAAATTAAGTAGATAACGTTGAGGACTGATTTCAGTATAGCAAGAAACAACAGTTTCGTGCTACATGTGTTAAACATGGAAAACCTTCAATTAGTTGATGAACAAGGCAGGGTCAAGACCAGATTTTGATACTTGTGTACTTGAAATTTTTAGAATATAATTTGAGTTTTCTGAGTAAATACTGTATAACATGAGGGGAAGCTAGTTTCTTGCTCCATTGCCAGTTATAGCAATCATTCCTGTTTCCCCTTTCCATCTTTGACACAGAAGAAACTATAAAAAAGTTCTCCTCTTTTGCCTTTCAACTAGCCACAGCTCCATGATAGATATTTACTCAGAAAACTCAAATTATATTCTAATAATTTCAAGTACACAAGTATCAAAATTTGGTCTTGACCTTGCCTTGTTCACTAACTAATGAATGTGTGCTGTGTTTAATACACATACCAATAAACCATTGTTTCTTGTTATACTGAAACCAGTCCTCAACATTACCTACTTAATTTATATCCTATGTGTTTACCCATGGATTCAAGTGGCTTACATTCAACTTTTTAAAATGTCAAAGATTAAAAAGGGATCACAATGTAAACAGCCCAGGGGATGGGTGATAAAAAAAGCCAAATAAAATTGGGGGGAAAGCCCACAAAATTATTGCCCTAGATGAGAGGATTATGAGTGGGCTAATGTTAAAATTAAATAATATCCCCCACAAAGCATAACAGCCAACATAGCAGCAGACTGATGACACATGATACAGTTATTCTGGTGAAGCTACATAGTCCCTAAGTCTGGCTAATGGAAGATGCCAGATGGAAGAAATAAAAGAAAGAGGCGGTATACCCCCACATTACAAAAGGAAGGAATGTATTGTAGTTCAAGGCTGAGCTAAGATTTCTACCAGATGCCCCTACGTTGCTAAAATTCATACAGTTTCAACAATATTAACAGCAAAGAGATTTCTGGGTCAAAGGTGGGGCAGATACAGCAGACTAGTGTTGGAACAGACTTAATGACTATCGACCATCAAAAAAACTCTTCTACTATATTTCAAACATTTGTGATTGCATTAAAAACATATTTTCTGGCTGGAATGAAGGAAAACTATATACTTCAGAATACATCACAGCTAATCTTGTAGAGTTATAGCACAATCAGCATTTTAAAGCAAAGCAGTGGCATTCTTACACTTCATTGCTTCTTTGTTTTCTATCGGGAAATATGCACCCACATAATGAAAAGCAGGAAATGCTAAACATCTTACCAATGTTAGTTTCTACGGTATTCTACTATATTCGTTTTGCATTCCACCAAACACTGCATAGTGAAAATGGCAAAGTGGCTGTTCTGTCCATAGATACAACCATGTTAATTTTGTTAATTTAATTTTAGAAGTAAAGTTATTTTGACTTTCAGAAACATAATGTATTTATCTGAATTTTCCTTACATGCTTGGGATTGCTTCTGGATTAGCATCTTTAGATAAAAAAAAAAAAGGAATGCTGAGTTCTGCAAACCCATTACCCTCAAAAGGATTTTGATATGCAGCAGTTCCAGTAATAGGCAAGCATACTTATCTTTAAAAAAGCAAAATTATGATCTTGTGCCCAATTTTTTTTTTAAATCGATTTTTTTCAGAAGTAAAATGAGAAGCTACAGTATTTGGTGACAATGACTTTGATTTTGCAGGCTACATGAGGGCTTTGATAGAAGCATTGTGTTCACTTGTTTCCTTCTCATGAATATATGACAATCACCTTAGAATTTCAGTGAAGGGCAGCTCTGCACACACACATATATGCACATGGAAAAGTTTTCTTACACTGAAATGAAATGGAAGAACATGAAACACACATGAAAGCCTACTAGATTTTATGTAAGTTTAAATATATAATTACCTATTTATACCTTGATACCTAGAACTTGTGCCTCTTTGGCTTCAACTCCATTACCAATGCACATAAAAGGATGAGGTTTGTAACTTCACACAGTTTCTATGTGTTTGAAGTCATTTCCATTTTATGGCAACTCTAGCCAAACTTATCACAGGGTTTTCTTTGCAGGATTTCTTCAGATGGTTGCCACTGCCTTCCATTGAAACTGAGAGAGTGTGACTTGCTCAAAGTCACCCAGTGGGTTTCCATGGCCAAGCAGGTATGTGAACTCTGTGGTCTCCAGTGTCCTAGTCCAACATGCAAACCACTGTGCCATACTGGCTTTCTAACATCACAGAGAGTCAGCAATTAAAACCATCCACATGAGATTTGCCATCATTGTCTAAACCTGGATGTAGATGTCACTGTATTGACTATTCAAAAGAATCCCTTAAGAAGCCTTGTGTGTTAAGTTGTTTTAATACTTTCTGAACAATTGTCTTCCTGTAGCTCTATCTAGAGTCAGTTTGAGAGTGACACAGAAAGAATACAAATGCAGAAAGGCTTGAGACCTGTACAGAATGAAAAAACAACTGCCTAGTGTGTCCTGTCCTTCACATGCCTTAGTAATAACTGAAACAAAATTTGAACATGTCACTGCCAAAGTTCACCACAAGGTGTGGGGCAAGAGGGAATGACTTAGTTCCCATTTGGGTATTAAGACAGATGGAGAACAGTGACATTGAGTTCTAGTTTTATGTTGCTGTCTGTCTTCAAGTATTTTTTAACATGGCAACCCTAAGATGAACCTACCATGGGGTTTTCTTGGTAAGATTTGTTCAGAGGTGCCTTTCCTTTGCCTTCCTCTGAAGCTGAGAGAGTGTGACTTACCCATGTGGTTTTCCATGACTGATCAGGGATACAAACCCTGTTCTTCCAGTGTCCTAATCCAGCATTCAAACAACTGCACCACATGTGCTCTCTACTTCCCCTTTCCAAAGACTAAATACAAAAGCAGACCACAAGGACACAGTTCATCCAAATGCCAGACTTTCAAAGGCCTATCTTCTTTTTAAAGTTTTCCTTTACACATCTGTTACATGTAAAGCAAACAAATACAAATATAACCCCTGATATAAATGAAAGCAGGCTTTGAATAGTTTTAAAATTATAACAAGTGGAACATGTTATTTACTTGCCCGGGGGGGGGGGGGGGGACCGTATAATTTTTTTTTTTTTTTTTAGTTTGGCCACCCTACATAAGTATCTGAAGGGTAGAATATAAATAAAATTAATAAAATGTATTATTATTAATTGAAATTCTCAATCCATTTCTAAAAATGATGAATAAGCAGCATTTATATGGGCAGTAACCAGAGACTATTGTGAGAGCCAAAGGGATTCTGGCAGCTTTTCAGAGCTCTGGTGGTAATGTCTGGAAGGTTTCCAGTACTATCACACCCAAGTATGTCACAATATATGCTAGACAACTTTCTAGGTCTTCACTGACACTGTCCAAACAGTGTAAAAATAACTTTATTTTCATTTTAAATGTACAGAATCACTAATAGTATAAGCCCATGAAAATGACACATGATATGCCTTTCAAAGTGCAAATCTTCCAAGATTTCATTCTCATTTTGAACCAATTAGCAAAGGAGTAGATACAATTTCCATATGTTAACTTACAGGCTATTCTTTCATTGTACGAAGAAAGCTCACAGACAACACAGGAGGGGAAAACCCAACAACTTTTAAATGCTATTACTCCAAGATAACATGTCGCTCTCCTAGGTTTCAGAAGTATGCATAATATATGTGTGGTACACACACACACAATTGTCTTCCCTGTTGCTTAGAATGGCAATACTGTATTTGTTTTCCATCTGTTCTGCTCTGCTGTGTTTTACTCTTTCACCCCATTTGTAGCACTACCCAGCAGATTGCTCCAGTGACCTGGAGGCTCCAGGGAAATTCTCCAGTAGGCTAACCTGCCACTGGCAAAACTAAAAGGATCTGGTTCATAGGTTACTTCAACTAACCGTCTTGCATATTTAATTGCCTGTATTGACTCACATGAGCAATGTAACTCTGGAAACTAGGGTGGTGGGGGTGAGGAGCTCTATGCATACTGACCTTCCATTTTAAATGAGTTTGTTATTCTAGGTTTAAGCAGCATGTGTCACCTAACATATGAATACAGATAGCATAACACAACAGTTTTAGTAAGAACATGGCAGTATCATACACATTCATGTGTAATCCTTATTGAACTCATTGGTTTCAGTGAGACCTACTTCCAAATAGGTACATTTATTAGGGACATTTATGGTATATCCAAGTCTTTCCTCCAATGAGTGGACTTGACTCTCATTCTCTACACTTTATCCTTAACTACCATGCTCTTGTGGGTAGCCAAAAGTGACAAACTGAAGACAGTATTGTGAAGTCAAAGGCTTTCATGGCCAGCATCCATAGATTTTTGTGGGTTTTTTCGGGCTATGTGGCCATGTTCCCTTCTGAAACTCTTCTAGAACATGGCCACATAGCTCAAAAACCCACAAAAATCTATGAACACAGTATTACCTAAATGTCTTGAATGAGCCTGAATGAACAACCGAATCTGGGGCCCTTTCAACTGCACAATGATAGCACAATGATTCCATGGGTGCATCCTGTGGAATTCTGGGATTTTCAGTTTGGTGACACATTACAGCTCTATGACAGAGAGTTTTAAATGTGTGTGTGGCTTTAACGTTTCCTGTCAATTACTCCTCCCAAAACTGTAAATCTGAGATCCTAAAAGATGTTGTCATGGCCACATAAAGTACACTAAGTGGAAAAGAGCAGATTTTGCCTCCATAAAAGATGCATGTAACACATCATACGTTCAAGTCTGACTACAAACCTGCTCTACTTTAGTCAGAATTCTAATTCTGGTCCAAATATTCAGCCAGAAATTTCTCATATGGCATACACATGTTGCATTGTTGCGGTTTTAAATATGTTTCTAGTCATCACGACAGCAGAATATATTAACAAATGCTCCCAAGTTCTGTTTCTCTCACTCAGTAATCCCAAACAGTAATAGATGCTACTATCCCCATGGATGGCTGACTACACACTTGCTTCTGTGCCACAAAAAAAAGCTTGATGAAATGCATCCTTCCCCTGAGATGCCTTGGTTCACGTGCACCATTAGTCTGGGATGCAGCAGCCCTTTTTGAAGCTTGCATGTGAGTGCCAACTCCTATCTATCTAATCCTCAAAAGTGGATAGAGGCAACAACCTTTTTTTAAAAAATGGTGTGATCAGCATCTTCCAGAGAGACAATAGCTGGAGAGCCCCTGCAGCAGTAGTCCTGAATGCCAGGCTCAGCCTAGCCAGAAAGAAAAGGACAGTTTGAGGGAGGGAGGGATAAGGCTGTGACTAAGGCTGTGAATGTGGCTGTTTCTCCTTGTTAGAAGACAATGGAGAAGGCTTTGCAAAGAGCCCTTTCCTCTTCATCCACTCCCCTCAGCAATAATCATGTGTCAATGGGGAAGGGCAACAACAGCATCAAATGATTTCAGAACTTTGTGTCTGTGTGTGGAGATCAAGACAGTTATTTATACATAAAATGGGTACAAAGGAAAGCAAGGAATCTGGAGGGGAGTCTCAGATGATTTGGTTCCCCCCTTCACTTCAAAGCATTCCCCAACCCACCCCAAGTTTCAGCTTCCACAAAACAAGTGGGCGGCCCCTTTACCCTCAAAGGCAAAAGCAGTTCTCCCCTTCACTGCCAGCAGAAGATGAAAGAAAAGGACAGGCAGGGAAGGGAAAGGAAGGGAAGGGGGGAGAGTTATAAATTGCAAACAGAAAAGAGTGGGGGAACCTAAGAAAGCCAGGGGAGAGGAGGAGACTGGAGAGGTGAAGAAAGGCCAAGATGAATAAGGATCAGTGCAACCGTTGGGACCAAGAAAGAGGAATTGTCCCACCTCCGAACCCCACCATGGAAAGAAAATAATCCAAGACACTTAAACTGCATCTGCTGTTGTGTGTCTTCAAGTCGTTTCCCACTTATGGCGACCCTATCATGAGGTTTTCTAGTTCAGGGGAGGTTTGCCCTTCCATTCCACTGAGGATGAGAGACTGTGACTTGCCCTAGGTCACCCAGTGGGTTTCATGGCCGAACCCTGGTCTCCAAAGTCAAAGCCCAACACTCAACCCACTAGGCCACAATGGCTGCTGTGGCTCCATCTACACTGTCACAATTATGCAGTTTAAAAGGACTGTCACTCCAGCCTAAGGAACCCTGGAATCTGTCATTTCACCAGGTCTTCTCTACCCAAGAGTTCAAAGCTATAGCCCTGTTAGTCTGCAGAATCAGTATGTAGAGAGATCTTGTAGCACCTTTGAGACTAAGGAGTTTATCCCGTGAATATCCTGGGGAAAAAATCACGTAATTATGTGTAACAGTTTCACACAACGTCACACAAAACCCGCCATTAAAAAGGTCACAAAGAAGCATTAATGTTCATCTTTTTACTTTTGGGATTTCAGTGACAATACATTTCCAATATCACTTTATTTGCGCAATTGTGTGTGATATTACTTGCCTTTTCTGCTTCATTTGCAGGATGCTTTAAATGCACTTTAATCTCTCTTTAATGCCCAAATCAGCCCCAGTGTGACAAACCTGTAACTTAAAGGAAGATGTTGGCAGCATGAGCTTTCGTTGCCTTCGCTCTACTTCCTATGCCTTTGAGGAAGTTGAGTGAAGTCTACGAAATCTCATGCCACCAGTTTCTTTATCTACCCAAGAGTGTTGGTGAGGCCTCTGAGTTTATCAGGGGGGGGGGGGGGGGAATGTGGAGTTTAAACAGTGGTTAACTTTGAAAATTGCGCAACTGATATTAAAACATGATTGAAATGAGATGAACACAAGAGCCATTATCCCATGAACAACCAGGGAATAAACAGGCAATAAACAGCAAAAAGTCATTCACAGGAAAACCCTGTCAATGATTTGCTGTTATTTCTTGCCCGGTCATCCTCAGGATGATGGCACTTTAATCATATTTTACCTTGACATCGTGTGAAAACCATTAGCACAGTTGGGGGAATTATCACAGGTTATTAATGGGATAATAGAACTTTGAACATGGCGTCGTGTGAAAACCATTAGTGCAGTTGCAGGATTATCTTGGGGTAATCACTGTTTATACTGCCAGTTGCCCCCCATGTGAGGAACCCCCTCCCAATACTACAAATCCTAGAATTCTGGAGGAGTGGTTTGACTCTGAAGAGCAGGGTTTGGCCATGAAACCCACTGGGTGACCTTGGACAAGTCACACACTCTCAGCCTCAGGGGAAGGCAGGAGCTTCTGCTGCTGAGGACAGAACTGGCTCACGATGCCACCATGAGCAACCAAGGAGTAACCCTTGAGTAAGTAACACCTCGTTGGCTGACAGGGAGTCCCCTGTCCCACAGAGAGAGAGAGACTGGAGTGACGTGGGACCACCATCCCACATCCATTCCCAAGTGCTCAGAAGAGGAAGAGGCCACCTCCTCCCTCACCTTTGCCTCTTTTGCACCCCGTCCTCCTTTTCCAAGACCCTTGTCCTCCATTCCAGCCTTCTGTCCAGAAGGAATCCCCAATCCTCCTCCCTTTTGAGCAGGACTCACAGAAACATGGTGGTTTGAGTGTTTTTGAGTGTTGGGCAATGACTCTGGAGACCAGGGTTTGAATCCCAGCTCGGCCATGGAAACCCACTGAGTGACCTTGGGTGAGTCACAGACTCTCAGCCTCAGGGGAAGGCCATGGCAAAACCTCTTCTGAACCAATCTTGCTCTCTGATAGGTTGGCCTTAGGGTCGACCTAAGTTGGAAACGACTTGAAGACACACAACAGCAACAACAAAGAGAAGCATGGATTTCCACAAGTGTTTTCTTTTTTAAGCTTTTCTTGGGTCATCATGTCACTCCATTTTTTCTTGAATGTCCCACAAAGAAAAATGGAGAGACATGACCCAAGAAAACCTTTTAAAAAAAGACTTGTGGGAATGGAAACCCATGCTTGTCAGGGGACAGATGCCCTCACCGCAAAGGAAAAGGAGAAGGCACCGCAAACATGTAGGACATTCCAGGACCAAGATGGAGGACCTGCCACCCTAAAAGCACCAAACACTCCTAGAAATAGCAACCCCTGATCAAAATGGAGGACGCTTTGGGAATCCCTCCTAAACAGAAGGGTGGAAGAGAGGACAAGTCTGGGGATAAGGAGGACAACTGGTCACCTTGGTCCTTCTCAAAACGGAAGACACTTTGGGAATTCCTCCTGGAGAGGAGACTGGAATGGAGGACAGGTCCAGAGGAAAGGAGGACGCCTGGTCACCCTAATTCTGCTCCAAATGGAAGAGACTGGCAATTCCCAGTGGCCAGGAGGCTGCAATGGAGGGCAGGTCCCTGGAAAAGGAGGACCCCTGGCCACCCTGTGCCTTGTCCTCCTTTGGGGCTGAGGACAGCTGCCCCCCCCCCAAACTCCCAGAAGAGCCACTGCCTAAAATGGAGGACCTCTTTCCCACCCTAAACAAAAGCCCTGCTGCAAAGGGAGGAGGTTTGGGGGGGCAGTGTCTCTCCCTCACCTCGAAGCTGGCCTTCCGACGAGGAGGAGAAGAGCAGCAGCAGCAGGAGGAGGAGGAGGAGGAGGAGGGAAGCCTGCCGGGGTCCGGAGCAGCGTCCAGGGGGGCCCTGCATCTTCTCCCCTGAGAGAGAGAGAGACAGAGAAGGGAGCAGAGGAGGCAGAGGCTGCGCAGGTGGAGGAGAGCAGAGCAAGGCGGGAAGCCAGTCCTGACTGTGGCCGCCTCCTCTTTCTCTTCCTCCTGGGAGAAAGCCCACCCCCCCCGAAGCCCCTTCCTCCTCCTCCTCCTCCCTCGGCCGCCCAGGGACCTCCCTTCCCAGCCTCGGCAAAGGGAGCAAGGGTCTGGCGGGAACCATTCCTAACCAAGGATAGGGGAGTTAGGGCTTGGAGGCACCCCTCATTCCCCTTTGGGACCCCAAGAGGGGCACCCAAAGTCCAAGGGGATCCTTGGGGCACCCCCGAGACCCTCTGCCAGCCCCAGGCTCCTTGGCCCAGCCCCACCTTCTCCCTGCCAACTGGGCTCCAGGCGGGGGCCGAGAGGCGCCTCCAATGGGGCTGGGGGCCGAGGGGGCTGATGTAGGGGCCAGGGAGGGAAGAGGGGCTCCCCAAGGAAACAGGAGCCCCTCTGGGAGCCTGGGGTGCCTTGAGGGCCTTCCCAACTTGTGGCCACCCTAAGAGGACCCTAGCACTGGGTGGTCTGTCTTGGCAGGTTTGTCCTGGCTATCCTCTGAGGCTGAGAGAGTGTGCCTTGCCCAGGGGCACCCAGTGGGTTCCCATGGCCAAGCAAGGATTCCAGTCCTGGTCTCTAGAGTCGCAGTCCAATGCTTAAACCACTATACCATTCTCTCTCTCTCTCTCCCTCTCCCTCTCCCTCTCCCTTTCTCTGTAACACACAAACACACCTTGGCTACTGAGTTACATATATGTAACTAAGTAATGTGCCCTGGCCTGAGCCACTCACCCCACATTTAGTCTCCAGAGTCATAGTCCAACACACACACACACCCCTACATCTATGTATGTGTGTGTGTGTGTGTCTTCAGGTCTTCAGGCTCATCGTCCAATGACTAAACCACTACACTCTCTCTCTCTCTCTATATATATATATATATAATATTGTATTGTGTGCATGTCACACTGCTGTAAGCCGCCCTGATCTTCTTGGAAGGGCGGGATAGAAATAAAGATTTTATTTATTATTTATTATATATATATATATATACAGAGAGAGAGAGAGAGAGAGATACACAGAGAGAGACACCATGGCTACTGAGTTACATATATGTGTCCTGGCCTGACCTACTCACCCCAGATTAGGTCTCCACAGTCATAGTCCAACATTCAAATCCATCTTAAATCTCATGTGTGTCTTTTAAAAAATAATGCCACATATACAGACTTTCTTCCATATGAGATCCCTATCCTGGGATATCTGATGTTATTGCAGGAGAGTCCACTGCCTAAAACAGTTTAAATCAGTATGCAAAGGGATCTTGTAGCACCTTTGAGACTAAAGTCTGGAAAGGAAGTTGCAGCATAAGCTTTTTGTAGGTTTGGTCTACTATCTCAGATGCATGGAGTGAACTGATGCATCTGAGGAAATAGACCAAGTCTACAAAAGCTTATTCTACAACGTCTTTCCCATGTTAAGGTGCTACAAAATCCTTTTGCATACTGATATACCAGACTACCCTGACTATATATCTGAATTTCAATCAGTGGTTCTCAGCTGGTGGTCATCTAGATATTTTGAACTTCAACTCCCAGTATCCCCAGCAGTTGGCCATGCTGTTTGGAGCTCTGGGGAACTGAAGCTCAAAACAACTGGAAGACAAAGCTTAAGAACAACTGGTTTAGATGATGCTCTCCTTGTCCTAAATCAGGATTTTTCCTACATAGACGGTTTATTCCTGAAAAAAATGAACACACTGAGAAAACCGATTTAGTGGAATATAACCTGGTGTATTTCATGTACTGCCACAGCAGCTTCTTCCACCATAGAGCTTCCTTTGAGCTGGAATTCAGATCCAGAACTTGTTTTCTGTGCAAAAGCTAAATGCCTGGAAGATGTGAAGTACATACTAGAAACTGGTTCTCTGAACATGTGCAAAGTTGGGAAGGTGAATATTTATAGAATTTATTGAAAACCAAGGGCCAGTTCTTATGCATCTCTTTTGTATCAGGTAACTGCTAAAATCAATAGTCGTACATAGAGTAGACCCACTGAATCGGCTTATAAGTCTAGTCTTAGTATGTTTCTAAGAGTAAGTCAACATTTACATAAGTAGCAAAATTGTTTTTACTTACTTATATGAAGACTGTTTGTTCAGAATGAAGTGAAAATTGTTTTCCACACAGAAGGTAATGCAAAGTACAATATACATTTGGTTTGCATGCTATATGTACACCACGGCTTGCCTCCTCAGCCTTAAATCCAAATGTTAGTTCCCAACTAGAGCTGGCCCACAGAATCAGTGAGAAACTGATATATTTTCATTTGTGTAAGTTGCACTGATTCCACACGTCTACTCTAGTTGTGAAGAAACCAGCATGAGGTAGTAATCTGAGTGTTGAACTAGGACTCTCGGTTTGACTCCTTGCTCAGCCATGGAAACCCAGTCTGTGACCTTGAGCAAGTCACACACTCTCAGCCTTAGAGGAAGGCAAAGGCAACCCTCTCCCAAACAAATATTCTCTGGAAAACTCCCTGATAGCGTTGCCATAAATATGAGTCACCTTGAAGGCACATAACAGCAAACTCTAGTTGGAACTACCAATTGGTTTTAGGCCAGTGATTGCATGCATCCACCCTATGGTGCACTTTAAATATCACATAATTAATACATCTCTAAGTGAGGGTCAGTTTCCATCCAAATTAAAATTAGCAGTGGTTAAACCCCTGCTAAAGAAGCCCTCCTTAGACCCCCTGCTCCATAATAATTATAGACCCATCTCGCTGCTACCTTTTTTGGGGAAGGTGATCGAGAGAGCAGTCGCCTTCCAGCTTCAGTCGATCTTGGACGACACCGATTTTCTGGACCCATTTCAAACCGGCTTCCGGGCGGGCTATGGGGTTGAGACTGCCATGGTCGCCTTAGTTGATGATCTCCGTCTGGGCATGGACAGGGGGAGCGTGTCTCTGTTGGTGCTTTTGGACATGTCAGCGGCCTTCGATACCATCGACCATGGTATCCTTCTGGGACGCCTGAGGGAGTTGGGAATTGGGGGCACTGCTTTGCAGTGGTTCCGTTCCTACCTCTCGGGCAGATCCCAGATGGTGGAGCTGGGGGACTGTCGCTCCGATAGGAGGGCCCTTATATCTGGTGTCCCTCAAGGAGCGATTTTGTCCCCTATGCTATTCAACATTTACATGAAGCCACTGGGAGAGATCATCCGGAGACATGGGGCGCGGTGTTATCAGTACGCTGATGACACCCAGATAATTTTCTCTATGTCTCCGACTGATGCAGTAACTAAGGATGGCATCTCTCCTCTAGATGCCTGCTTGGCGTCGGTAATGGGCTGGATGAGGGAGAACAAACTCAGCGTGAATCCAGGGAAAACGGAAGTACTGGTGATAGGTTCCCCGGTTTCGGGTGGCGAGATCTGTCACCCGGTCCTGAATGGGGTCACGCTCCCCCTGAAGGACTCGGTGCGCAGCTTGGGAGTGCTCCTTGATTCGTCGCTTCAGCTGACTTCTCAGGTGAATGCGACGGTCAGGAGTGCTTGCTATCAGCTTCGGCTGATACGCCAGCTGCGTCCCTACCTGGACCGAAAGGACCTAGAAACTGTTGTACATGCTTTGGTAACCTCTCGATTAGATTTCTGCAATGCGCTCTACATGGGGCAACCCTTGTACCAAACTCGGAAGCTGCAATTGGTGCAGAATATGGCAGCTAGATTGGTCGCTGGTAGTTCCAGGTCAGACCATGTAACACCTATTTTAAAAGATCTTCACTGGCTGCCTATTCGCTTCCGAGCTCAATACAAGGTGTTGGTTTTGACCTATAAAGCCCTAAATGGCTTGGGCCCAGGGTACTTAGAGGACCGCCTCTCCCCATATAATCCGCCTCGCACACTCAGAACTTCTGGGAGTAAACTATTGGAGGTCCCTAGATCCAACTATATACGGACCTCACAGAGGGCCTTTACTATTGCTGCCCCCTCCCTATGGAATAAGCTCCCTGCAGAGCTTCGCACCGCCACCTCGTTAGCTGTTTTTAAAAAACAGTTGAAAACATACTTGTTTCGGTTGGCCTTCCCACCTTAATTTGTCTATTTATTTTCCTGCCCCCTTTCTCCCATCTTCTCCCCCTCTTTTTGACCCGGATCGATGTCTCACTCTGCCCCTGATATGTGTATTTCCCATTTTATTGTTTTCCTGTTCCTGTTTTTGTTTTTGTAATAATGTTTTTAACTGTTATATTGGATTTTAACTTGTATTGTAATGTTTTTATAAATCTTGTAAGCCGCCCTGATCATTTTTTATGGAAGGGCGGGGTATAAATAAAATTTATTATTATTATTATTATTATTATTATTATTATTACATATTCAACTGAAATGAGAACAAGAAGACTTGTAGAAAAGAAGGCTGAAGCACATAAATGTTGCCACTATTACCCAACCTCAGCTGACTTTTTACTCACCTTACAGTTGAGATAAACAGTGGTCTTCCCAGTATTGCACAATGTAGTTCAGTAATGTTGGGCACACTTCAGAAACCGAGCCTGACCCAAATATGTTTCCTACACTCAGCCATTGTGTTAAACAATTCAAGTTAAGGGGATCGTTGTGGATTCTGATGTATACCCTGAGTAAATAATACCTCCCCCTAAGTTTAATTCTAGAAAAGTTGGGTTTATGTGTTGCTACAAACATGGAAGCATAAAATCAGAAAACTGGAAGATACCTCAAGGACTATCCAGTCCAACCCCCTGCCATGCAAGAATATACAATCAAAGCACCCCCAAAAGATGGTGATCCAGCGGTTTAAAAATCTCTAAAGAAGGAGACTCCACCTCCCTCCAAGGCAGTTTGTTTCATTGTCAAATAGTTCTTACTAATGTTGAGGTGGGATCTCTTTTCCTGTAGCTTGAATCTACTGCTCCAGGCCCTATTCTCTGGAGCTGCAGAAGACAAAATTGCTCCATCTTCAGTATGACACTTCTTCAAATATTTAAACAGGGCTAGTATATCACCTCTTAACCTTCTCTTCTCCAGGCTAAACATACCCAGCTCCTTAGATCACTACTCATGTTTTTCAAGCCTTTCACCATTCTGGTTGCCCTCCTCTGGACAATAGTCTATAATTAAAATCCAAAATTCAGTTCTTGTTTATTATTATTATTATTATTATTATTATTATTATTATTATTAACCTTTATTTATATAGCGCTGTAAATTTACACAGCACTGTACATAAAATCTTTTAATTAGACGGTTCCCTGCCTTCAGGCTTACAATCTAAGAAGACACGACACAAAAAGAGAAGGGAACGGTTATGGGGTTCAGGTCCAGCATTCTTCTCTCCTTCTGAGGCCTGGACCAAGGCAGATGGACAGATGGAGGGCTCTGTATCTTAAGGATAGGCCTGATGGCATTGGCCCACCCTCTCTCCCCTCAGAGGCCAGGATGGAGAATTCATAAGAATTGTGATTCCTTTAAATCTAACTTAGCTAATGTTCAAAACAGAAGCAGATTGTACAAAGGTAACACAGCATTGTCCAAATTATTTGAACACTATGAAATGAAAAGTTAAGTGTGCCTAAATCCATTGGAATCAGTGGAAAGAAGCAAGGAGAAAGAGAGTGGTATTGGATGCCTGCTACTAAATGTATAATATGACACTTGTTCAAAAACACTATTGCCACTTTTTCAAATACACTTTTAAGTATAGATTTTGCCAATATAGTTGGCCCTTTGTATCCCCAGATTCTTTATCTACAGATTCAACCATCCATGGCTTGAAAACATTAAAAAAGAAATTATAAATTCCAAAGGTAAACCTAGATTTTGCCAATTTTATATAAAGATACTATTTTACTCTGTTTTAATGGGACTTGAGCATCCATGGATGTCCTCAAACCAAACCCCAGCATCCCCAAATTCCAGCAGGCCCACTGTGTATGCAGTATGATCAGCAGTATAAGATGTTAAGTGATGCAAAAGTAGCAAAATCAACTTCATGAATTCCACAATTTATATATGTATTAAATCCCTGTATATGTGAAACATACTAATTCTGTTAAGCATATTACTTGGTTAGATCTTCATTCATTCCAGAAGCTTCTTAAATTTCATTCCTGGCATGGAGGAGGAAAGCAAAACATCCGCAACAGAAAAAAGTCAACAGATTTCCAGAAACAGCATGTCAGTGGGGAGACTAAAGAATCCTCTCCCTGCAGAGACATGAAGCTAAGAACAAAAGACAAAAGTTGGGAAATAAAGCATGAGAGCCCACATTTTTATGGAAGACAATTAGAAACTTATCCTGAAAACTGCATATTCTACCAAGAGTTCTTTATCGTTTTTTAACACTATGTTCACATTTTTTAAAACAAATCTATATAGTAAAGCTCTTTGATTGCCCAAGCCAATCTCAAATTGCCTAAAATTAAAAATACAATGCCCAGGATCCAACCATATATTCCCAACTGAATCACAACTTTGTTCCCCTTGCCCTCCATCTGATGGCACTCCATGGCACTGGATTTAGGCCCAGTATATCAACAGTGGGCCTGAATAGACAGGCCAAAATAAAGCTGCTTTGGATCACTTTGGAGGTATGCTGTTTAAATGACGCAAGCATCTTAAGAAGCCAGAAGCTGTGCCAAAGCTGTGCTCCTGTCCTTAGGACTGGAGCATGGCTTCAGCATGGCTTCCAGCCTCTTAGGATGCATGCATCATTTAAACAGCATACCTCTAAAGTGACCTGAAGCAGCTTTATTTTGGCCTGTCTTTTCAGGCCCAATGAATGCTGGATGCTAGATCTTATCAGCCAAGGCAGGCAAGGGTCAAGTTTACATGTGTTTGGAATGGACTAATTCAAGCAACTTGTCCACATAATCAGAGCACAAGTGAACCTGATCCTGAAAAAAACTGGCCACTGGATGCCTTCCCAGATCCTGTAATAACTGGCATCAAATTCTGAGCAAATAAAAGCAACTTTTCCTACAAGCTACAGCTGCAATTGTTATAGATACTGTTTTCTGGATTCAGCCATTCACACATTGTTAACCTCTCCTTTAGATCAAAGCAATATGTACTAGAATCATTTAACAGGTGCTCCAAGTACCAATTGTTAGGTCTACCCGGAAACTTAAGCAGGAGGGGAGAAATTAATCTTAGCCTCTCATCCTTGTAAAAAATACAAAAAAATAGGACATGCTCTAGAGACTCAACAGAGCCTTCACCACAAGGGCAAACCCGTTCGTGGTAGGGGGTTCCCTTAAAGCGACCCTCTAGCACGGCTGAAGGAATAACGTTAAATCTTGCTTTAGTGAACACAGCTTGATATTTTGGGATGGTCAGATTTTGCAAATAAAATGCCTCCCTCTCAAAATTGAACTGTAGCCCTAAACTGATGGGAGAGCAGGTAATGCGGGCAGAAGATAGAGAATATTGAATATCAATATCTTTTATACGACATGCCAGAATCTGCTGCGCCCTGGGTAGATCTTGTGTAATGAGGAAATTGTTTGAGAAACCCACTCTCTGCAATTTTTCCTGGATGTTTTTAGACCAAAGAGTGGTATCTTTCATTACGAGTTGCAGGTATCCTGATTCACGGCCCGCATAGAAAAGTTTCAGCCAGTACTTTAAGGCCCACGTCCAAGCAGTGCATTCCACTGAATGACAACCCGCTTCGAGCCGTAAGACGGCTGATGGAACACAGTTGGGTACTCCGAATAATTTTCGGAGGTAAGCTGAGAGAATCTGTTCTAATGCTGCGGAAAAGCCTAGGATCCAGATGGGGATCTCAAATAACAATTGTGGCATGACCTTGGCCTGGAACACCTTCAGTGCAGCGGGTAAAAACTGGCCTCCTTTAGTGTAAAAAAATCGAACTAATGCCTTGGCACTATTATTTGCTGACTGAATAACGGCAGACCTCTGGGATGTCCAACCACACAATGATTGAAATACTAGACAGGGCTACCCTGGAAGTTATTTTGGAAGAAATCACCAGAAGTCTTACTTTCTGGGCGAGTTACAGGGCTCATGTAACAAATATTAGCCTGGCTTCAGGAGTTGCCCATCCACTTTTAATGGAAAGAGAAGGAGTCTGCTGGAATGCTTCAGAAGGGTAAGTTTCCCTGCCTCATCTGGACAATGTGTGATCACTACAGCATCAAAATAGCGCTGTTTTTGGAAGCTTCAGTGGGATACAGACCACCAGAAAGAGGCGGCCAGTGGCCGCCTCTCTTTTACACGTAACCACACCACAGCATTCAAATTGCACAGCGCGGCTACACAGAAGCAAAAGGACCACTAAAAAGCAGCTCCTTTTACACCACCGCTAACAGCCTGCGGCGGCGTGAGGACATCACTGCCACGTGTGCCCATCTGGAAGGCACACGGCAGTGATGTCACAGCTGTGCAAGCCGTGTATACGGCGCCGCACAGCTGTGACATCCTGGTGACATCCTAGGGTTGTGGGGCATCTAGAAACGGTGCCCTGAGGCAACCCTAGCACGTCACCAGAACGTGCTACAGGACTCATTTGTCCAGGGCCATAGAATCCTTTTTGGAATATCTTTCAATATGTTTGGCATATGTACATTACATTATGAAGGAATATCTCTTACAGACGATGTACATCTGGGACAGTATTTAAAGCTGGAAACAGACTACCAGCAGAAATACAACATTTAATCAGAGACTGCCACCATGTCACGGTCATCACTCCTGTAATTGACCAACAGAAGTTAAAACAGCAGAACAAATCAGGCAAATCTAAATGTTACAGAGAAAGCAGAGGAACTTGACTTGCAAATGTCATTTTTGGCAGGAGTCCATCAAGCATTATGAGTAGAATGGCCGGAATGAATGCAGGGCAGTAAGGCAATCAATTCTGAATTGAAGGGCCTCTGAAAAAGTTTTTTATCTTATTGTTTGACAATACTGTAGTATCTCTCTATATCTTGATTAACAAGAAATGACAATTTGCAAATGTTTTCAGCATAAACTGATGACTAGATAAGGAGGATTTACTAATTCAGAAAGATTGTGTTTCTGTGTAAACAAGAGCTGTTGATTAGAGGCAAAAATGACAAACATGTGGAATCAGACCCTAATTAGGTGCCTGGAGAGATTAGCTCCCTATCTTGCTTTTATCATCAGTGACTGTGTTTAGACAAGTGAAAAAATTCCAGGTCTGTTTGACTTGCTATCAATGACTCAACATCTGAGGCTATTGATTTACGAGGCAGATCCTTCATCTTCTACATAACTATTTTTGGGTGCACTACTGATTTAGTCTTTGTAATTCAAAAAATCTTCACCTGTAGATGTGAAGCAACTATAATTAGACTTCTCATTAAACTGCTTTCCCTCCTCGACATTTCAAATACTTCTTCATTCCATGGTTATTCAGCTTTCAAATATCTAACTGACAACAGTTTCCACTGCTTAAAGCATGCCATTATTCACAGTCACATTTCAATTGTTAAAACTATTTTGAGAACCTATGGAGTTAAGCAGAAGCAAGATTAATAAAATGCTGTGAATTGCCAGTCCTATGTGTAAACAAACTCAAATGGTACAGCCAAGTGGAGTAGCAGCAACTTCTGTCAAGTAAGAGCTTTTCATGATAAGGTCCCAGAGCCAAGCCCCCAAACAGAATCCAAAAATGCAAGAAGGGGTGTTGACCCATTTCAAGAAACCAGTTCTAGAGTTTTCATCTGCACCAAAAGCAGGACCTTTGTAAACCTAATAAGTTTTAATTGTCCTTTCAAGACAGAAAAACTTTCCATTATTACAGGGATAGCTCACAACAATATATTATTCTTGGGTAACAAAAGAAAGAAAGAAAGAAAGAAAGAAAAACATTAACACTGATACTTTGAAGATTGCAACTAAAGCGAAGATCCTAAATGCAGTGGTGGCATCTTTAGGGCAGTGTGAGGGATGTAGCAACACTGGGTGACATCTGAGGGGAGGAGTGACACCTGCTGGGCCCTCCTTCCTCTGTGAGGATGGGGTGCTACTGCCAATGTCCAGACCTCCTTTGTTACCTTCACTCTCTTGGTCAAGGTAGCAAAGGAGGGCTGGACACTGGCAGTAGCACCCCATCTTCACAGCGAAGGGAGATAAGGAAGCAGAAAAGGAGGGGTGAGCACACATGGACCTGTCCCCCACACCTTTCCTGGTGCCTTGCCTAGCTTACCTGAGTTAGCCAAAGCAATGAGGAAGGAGGGGTTAATGCATGTGCATGCCCGCCATTTTCCTGGGTGCCTTGGCTAGCTTTCCAAGCTAGCCAAGACAATGGGGAAGGAGGGAGAGTGAGCATGCACCTGCCTCTCCCACCTTTCCTGGTGCCTTGGCTGGGTCATGGTTGGTCTCCACAGGGGGCAGGGAAGGCTGCCACCACTGCCCCCCCCCCTTGGCACCTGCACCTGCACCTGCACTGGGTGACACTAGGAACACCACTGCCTAAATGTGTGGGGTAGGAGAGAGAATCATAAAATTGAAAGGCACCACAAGGACCACCTAGTCTAGCCCCCAACCATCCAGGAACACACACAACGAAAGCAGTCCAGAAAAGTAATGACATCATCCCTGCAAATCCAAATATTTTAGCACTCTGACTCATGAGCCATTCATACCAGTGGAGACAGCACCACTGCAAAGTTTGTAGTGAACCAACTCCAAATACAAAGGGATCTCAAGGACAATCATGTCCCTAACCTGTGGAATTCATTGCCAAAGTCTACCATAATCGTTCATACACTTAGGAAACAATTTAAGATAATCCCTTTCAGGAAGCACTTTGCAGATTTATTAATATTGTATATACTTTAGTTTTATATTCTTTATTCCTTGTTTATACAGTCACTATATTGTATTTTAGTGAGAGCTGTACAGTTTCACTGTTTGATATGTTTCTCAATTTTAAAAACCACTTGAAGTAAACCTTGATTAATTTGTTTGCCTTGTATAATCATCACTGAAGGGATTTAATTTCCTCTGCAAAACAGTTTTCTCTCCAGAATTAATGTCTTAGGTTTTCTTCAAAATCATTCAAACTAGCAGTATGAAACTCAGAATCTTTATTTTCTGTGATTGCCCTCCTTGAAATCCCAGTGTTAAGTGTTTATTTAAAAAAAAAAAGTAGGAGAGAGATCTGCCTAAATTTATTTCAGTGTCTTGTTCTATTCAGTTGTTTACAGTCTTTGCCCAATATTGCAAAGGGGTCTTCAGGTATACTAGACTAACTTTGTTGCTGCTGTGAAACTAAATATGCCCTAATTCACACTGACTTCATAAATTCACGTACCTGGGGTACATCCCACTGTTTCTGATAGGAGTTCTAAATATACATGTACAACATTGGACCACACAGTTTCTTTTTAACTATGATGCACCAATGATGGGACTTTTTAATTCCCCAGAGACATATTTTGTTGTAGAAGCCACACAGAACAAGACCTACAATCAGGAATGTCATTAGTGGGGTGCAGGGAGTGCGGATCGCACCAAGTGCTACTCTAGGGTAAGATTAGAATTCAGAGGCATTGCCATGTTAGTCTGGAAAATCAGTATGCAAAGGGATCTTGCAGCACCTTTGAGACTAACTGTGAAAAAGAAGTTGGTAGTGGGCCCAGAGGAGGGCAACCAAAATGGAGAAAGTTCTGGAAACCATGCCCTCTAAGGAGAAACTTTGGGAGATTGGTATGTTAGCCTGGGAAAGAGAAGGTTAAGAGGTGACCTGGTAGCCTTCTTGAAATATTTGAAAGGACGTCATACCGAAGATGGGGGAAGTTTGTTTTCTGCAACTCCAGAGACTAGGATCCTGAACAATGGATTCAAGCTGCAGGTAAAGATATTCCACCTCTTCGTTTGGAAGAACTTCTTGACAGTAAGAACTATTTGACAGTTGGATAAGCTGCCTCAGAGTTTGATGGAGTCTATTTCTTGGGAGTTTTTTAGCCAGAGGCTGGATGGCTATCTGTCAGGAATGCTTTGATTGTGTAGTCCTGCATGGCAGAATGGTCTCTTCCAACTCTATGTTTCTATGAGCTTCTATGAATCTACTTCTTCATATGCATGCGGTGCATTAGTTAGGGTGACACCACTGCTCCCCAAATTATAGAATTATAGAATCATAGAGTTGGGAGAGACAACAAAGGCTGCCTCTTGGCAGAAATCAGCATTTTCCCGCATCCCTTTAAAAGGCTAAAGAGGTGGGGTGAGTCTCAGTGAAAGAAAAAAGGAGAGGCCTCAGCTTTTTAACTATATATATATATATATATATATATTCTTTTTACATTTTCTTTTAAAACATCCCATCTTACCAACTATTCACTTTAACCACATGAAATCATATACCTGCAAGTACATTCAGGCTGTGTGTAAGATAAAAATATAATTTAAATTTCATTAGTTGTTTATGTCACAACTACATTCAGTGATGTGTGGGAATTTCAATTTCTGAGTAACAGTAGTATAAAAAACATGACTAAGGATTCTGTATGGTTTGGTATGGGAGTTGACCAATGAAGGTGGGATGACACCATGAGTTACCACACCGGCAGACACAACCCTAGTGGTGCCACCGCCTAGAATATATGAATTCTGTGGCAGTGGTATCCAAAGGTTGCCAACAATAGCTGGAATGCTATTGGGGATCAAATAAAAACATACCCATCATGGTTGAACTCTCACTCTAAGCCAGGGGTAGGCAACCTTTTTGAGCCGGGGGCCGGGTTGCTTTCCCTCAGGCGACTGGGGGGCCGGGGGCGGAGCTTCCACCCTTGAGGGGCGGGACCACGTGCTGGGGGCGGAGCTTCCACCCTCCAGAAGCCAGGCCTCCCCATCTTTGCCGGCCCCTGACGGGGCCCCAGGCCCCGTCAGAGGCCGGCAGAAAAGCTGGTGGGGGCCGCCAGCGCTGGAGGCCTCCCCCTCTTTGCCGGCCCCTAACAGGGCCCCAGGCCCCGTCAGAGGCTGGCAAAAAAGCCGGTGGGGGCCGCCAGCACTGGAGGACTCCAGGGACGGCAGCGGGCCTCTAAGAGACCCCCTGCCGTCACCGGAGGCCTCTTGGAGGACTCCAGGGACGGCAGCGGGCCCCTAAGAGACCCCCTGCCGTCGCCGGAGTCCTCTTGG
>NW_024802936.1:3966155-4011033 GCF_019175285.1 Sceloporus undulatus
CAGGGTCTTGGATAGTGTCCCAGCATTTCAAGCACTTCCCATATTTTTTTTCTTTCTGCAAACAACAAAGTCTGGAACAAAAATGTCCCAACAGATCTACTGATTTTTGCCATGGCGGGAACTATTTTATATATCGTCCAATACTATGTAACATATTGGTACAAAAATATGTTCAATGTTATTTTCAGTCAATCAATCCTATGTGGCAAAGCAGAAGTGATGTGCTCAGATTATCAGCAAGTTTCTAGAGAAGCTGACATTTCTGCAACTGGAGGGACAAAGGCGAGACAAAGGAATTAATTAGGATCAGTCAAGAGTAGACCCTACAATACAAAAAGAGATAGTTTTATTTTATTTTATTTCACTTTTAACTTTCTTTTGTTTTCCAGCTCTAGATGTTTCAGTAGAGCATTTTTTTGGATATGGAAATTTGTACTCCCTGCAACACATTCATGAAGGCCAAAAAATACTGCACAACCCACACACATCTCATCTTTTTAAAAATAAATACAATGCATGAGGGTTGAAAGTAAGTACTGCCATTAACTGTTAACAGACTTTGGGGGCAACAGCATTCCTATGCATTAGTTTCCCCACCACAAATCTATTGCTCTATATAGCAGTAGATGTTGCTAGGACAAGCATAATAATATGTATATTAGGAGGAAGAGGAGGAGGAAGTTGGTAACATGTTAAAATCTCCATTAGCCAAAAGTTAGTTTTAATTTTTTACCACTACTGCCTACAGGCCTACTACACAGATATATTATCTGGCATCTTGGATTACAATGATTTTTTAAAATATTATTAGCGTTCCCAGGTGTTCATACTTCATTGTCTCTCCTTTCTTTATGATGGATGGTTCTTTAAGAATATTCCTCATGAAACAGTTTGCCATTTAAAAAAAAATATTACAGATGTCCACTAGATGGCAATGTTTGATTAGAGTGTCGAACCAGTGTGTCATGCAGCAATTATTTCAGCAGTTACAGTTTGTAGCACAAGGGGGAAAGAATACCGCAAAATAATGTACCTTGAATCCAGTAACAAATCAACAGGAACTTGCCAACTTGACAGGCAAAGGAGTTGTACAAGGCTTTTGATTTCTATCCACAGGTCAAAGCCGTTTATAGGGTAATAAAGGACAGAATACCAATCTCCCTGGTTTCAAATTTGTAAAATATTGCATCTCATTAGTAACAAGGAAATAGCACAGCAAGCTCACAGACATCTCACCCAATCTGAGAGGTGAATTGCTGGCATAAAACAGGGACGAATAGGATAGCGACAAGGCTGTAAAAGGTTTAACTTGTGTCTATTAAGTGAAAGTTCTTTAAAAGGTGTGGGAATAAGACATAGCTAAATGTATTACAGACACTGATAGAAATTCAGTATTGAGAAGAAGAAGGGAAAGATTCAGGTTATTCTTCTCAAACACAAGAAAGAATGTCATCAAACCAATATTTTGGAAAAATTGTTCCATTAGAATTAGTAAAAGGCTTTTAAAAACCTTTGTTTGTGGGTTGATGGGTGTGTTGTTTGCATGAACGCATACATGCATAGTATATGTGTTTACAAATCTATGTGCTATATATTGTATTATCTATTATCATGCCTGATACGTGCCCATTTATTTGCACCTGTATGGACACATAACACACACACACACATGTTCTCAGGCATGTATTTCAATGAATGGCAATGTATTGTATGGCATGAATACATGTACATGTCTGAATGGATTGGCAAGGGTGTGTGTGTCTTTAAGACTGAAAATGGGAGATGATCCTACCAACTTTACTTTTGATCCCATCCACATTTTGCAGGAGAACTATGACATTTTGGTGTTGCAACTCCAGACAGGCAAAAAGGGATGCAGTCCTAAGACTAGGAAGTATTCTGTGCCCTTAACCTATGACCAGGTTAAATAAAAGTGAACAAAAGTATTTTTCAAGTAGTAGAAATATTAAGGACATAAGAAAAACATCTAAATATATTATGCAGGAATCCATCAGGGAAATTTGTTCACAAAATGTGAGAAATATCCAGCTTACTCTGAAACAGTTTCCCTTCAAAACACACACACACACACACACACACACACACACAGTGTGTGTGTGTATAAGATATGATCTATATTCAAATATGTAACTCTGTTAGTCTCTTTGAACATTGTACCCCTTCCCTTCCTCTTTTCTATGATATGATATTATATGATATAATCTAAGATGGCTGCCCAAAGGTTCAGGTTTGCTGATGGGGCCCTTTATGTCCCATCTGTCAGGGCAATATGCTGTGGGAGGACATGGGAGAGGGCTCTCTCTAGACACCTATATTGACACCAGTGTAGCTGTCATTCTGGTGCAAATTGAAAATGTACCTTTTTACTTTGGGACTGTGTATAAATCTACACATGTATATGTTTTTCAATTATTTTTAATTAGTTTAGCCAGTTTTAATCTGTCTTCTTTGAACCCATGAGGTTCTTTACTATCTTTTCAGCCTCTTAAAACATTTCTTTTATCAAGTTTTAAATGGGTCAAGTTGATTTTGTCATACCACAATCTAAGACCTTTGGATAGGGGAAAATATAAATATATTAACATATATATATATATATATCAGGGGTGGGAATTGTGCAGCCCTCCAGATGTCATTGAACTGCAGTTCCCAACATGCCTCACCAACATAGCCATTGGCGAAGAATGCTAGGAACTGCAACTCAAGTTCATGAAAAGAAGGCATTGCCATCACAAGAGCAGAGCTGTATGAATCCTTTTCATGTGCTGACTTGTCTTTCCTTAAAAGAACATTCCTCCTGCTCACAACATAGAAAACTGCTGCAGGCTATATTTCAGAGGAAGGAAGTGAGAGAACCATCTCTAGATTCTCCTCATTTAAGCAAACCCTATGAAATTAATGGGGTTCTCATAAATCAACAGGTGACCTGAAGGCAGAGAGAGACAGAGAGGTCCAAAACACACTGCAGAAATTATCCAGATTAAAACCACTTTAACTGTCATGGCTCCATGGTAGAGAATTCTGGGAACTGTAGTTTTTAGACATGTAGCCTTCTCTATCAGAGAGCTATGGTTCCACAATAAACTACAATTCCTAGGATTCCCTAGCACTGATCCAAGGCAGTTAAAGTGGTTTCAAATTTGGATTATTTTTGCAGTGTGTTTTAGACCAGAGAGAGAGAGATCCGATTGTTAGTCTAACTTGATTAGACACAGTCAGTGGAGCCTACATAGTTGTTGACTCACCAAGTTCTCATTGATTCAGTCCAGGGACGTAGCCAGGATTTTAGGAAGGGGGGGGGGGTTTCCAGACTAAGTGCCACCATTATAATGGGGCTTGAGTGCGGCAGCGCAGCAGCACGCACCATTCATTTTTCTGACGGAAGGGGGGGTCCGGACCCCAAGAACCTCCCCCTTGGCTACGTCCCTGTTCAGTCACTCTACTCAGTGTAGGACTAACGTTTACATTTAGGCCTTAGGATCCAAGCCCCCCTGCCCCCTGTGTGTGTGTGTGTGTGATATGTGAATCAAATGTATCTATATGTGTACTGTACAGTAATCCACAGCATCTTCACAATCATCAGTTTATCCTGAATCAACATACTGGATATATGTAAGTGCTAACCAAGTACATCAAAGCAGTCTTGAATATGACATACCAAAATGTCAAAACTGGAAGGGAAACTTGTAAAATAAATAAATAAATAAATTGAGCGCAGGGCATTTCAGTTCAGCGTTGACCACTACTAGAAAGCATGGCTGCAGCTGGACTTATAGGTAAAGCAGGGAATTCAAAACACAGAGAGACATCTCCCCAAAGTATTTCAAATACTCCCCATACATTATGCTGTTGGATGGTTTTTGCATAAGTTGGTGGGTGTAATGCAAAGAAGAGAAAGTGGGTAGATATAATTAATGTACAAAGCTCTCTGAACTACTCATTAAAATTTGGTTTCAAATAATCCATTGAAGCTGGAGATGCAATATTTGAATCCAAGTTCTTCCCACTTGCTGAGTTACATTTTATTCAAGTCTCTTGTTTATTTCAGTCTACAAATGAGACCAATTTAACTGAAAAGCTGAACAGAAAGGGCAGTGGGACATTCTCTTCCTCTCAGAATTTTGTTCTTTAGTTACTTGGCAGACTCCTTTACATCTTGCTTATGAACTAACCCCTGTTCATGCATTAGTAATCTGCTTGAAAATAAATGTGACTGGGGGAAAGCAAGCAAGCCCCATCATTGTGACTGAAGATGAGAGACTCTAGTATACAGTGGTACCCCGGGATACGAATGCGCCGGGTTACGAATTTTTCGGGATACGAAAAAATCCCATAGGGATTTATTGCTTCGGCTTACGAAGGTTTCTTCGGGTTACGAAAAAACCGCGGCGCTATTTTCCGCCACCGGAGGGCAGCAGAGAGCTATTTTTCCATTAGCGCCTATGGGAATTCGGCTTACGAAGGTATTTCGGGTTACGAAATTAACCGCGGAACGAATTAATTTCGTAACCCGGGGTACCACTGTACATGGAGATTTACAGGCAACTGAAACATCTTGATTTCCAATCATATGGAATGCCTTCATGTATATCAGAGGATCTCCTCATACCTTTACCACATAGGCCACACAACTGCCTGTTTCTCCCCTGCTACCTGGCCCTCTGTCCCTACACTGCCCTGGGCCACCTAGCACATCTGCCAGTGCTGTAGGTCAGAACAAGGCACTCAGCCCCTCATTCTGACCTCAGAACAGGTGACCCATGACAGTGGTGCCAGGCAATCCAGCAGGATGCCCATGCAGACAGCAACTGTGGCACAGTAATGAAAGGCTCTGGATCTTTCCAGAAGAACCAGAGCAACAGGTAAGTTTTTTTATCTGTTGTAACCTTGCTATGCCCTCGTTCTGATGTGGGACATGCCAGACATCAACTGGGCTGTCTACACCAGAACCAGGGCTTGGGCCCTGCATCAACCAAACAGGACAACATCAGAACACAGGTGGGGGAACAAACCTTTCAGCCCATGCAGACAAAGCCATAGTTACAGTGTGCTCTTCAGATACACAGGGGATCCGTTCTGCCCCCACCCCCACATGTAAGGGGAAAAATGTGGGACTGTCATGGGCCAAGAGCTGCAGGACTGGGACCTGGAGGAAGAGTCCAATGAAGAGGCTGAGGAAGGGACTCAAGTCTTGTTGTTTTCTAAGGTGGTGGGCTCCTGTGTGCTGCGGGTGCACACGCCATTAAAAGTGCTGGGGGGCACCGTCCATGTGTCCTTGTGTCTGCATATGGTGAGCCCATGTATGGTGTGGGAATGCTGTACTTTCAAGTACATTTGTGACACTTGGACAGGGCTCTAGATTTTAGCGATATGCAGACATTTATGGAGTAAAATGGAGTTACATGGTCTGACATTGCACGTTCTATCCTCATTTAGAGCAGCACCTTCACAATGTCTTTGTTTTGTTTATGTTTTGCAAAGACGTAAATCTTTTCATCTTTAAATAATAAATTATGAATTGCCAGTACTGTACTTTCAAGACAAGAACAACTTGTCTTTGCTGCCATTTGCTCTAATCTAACCTAAGTATGTTGTTTTAGAAATGTTGTTTTAGAAATTCTCTTTTATTATCAATAGTTTGGAATATTTTTGTCTTATTTGTTTTTCCTAAATGGAAACTCAGTAAAATATTCACAATTTAGGGGTAAAGCCTTGAAAGCTTTTGTGTTCATTATTGTGAGTGCAACTTTTTTTTAGCCCACTTCCTTTAGATCAAATTGATTTGTAGCATTACTTTTCAGATTTTGATGGAGAATGAGCATCAGGCCCCAATGCTTTCAATTTAAGGAGCATGCCATGCTTCTAAATTTAATAACAGCTAGAACAAGATTTTATTTGCTCAATTAATTTTCAGCTTTTCTTCCACTCTTTCCACCCTCAAGACATTGCAGCCCAAATTAATAGAACAGAAACTAAACTGGAAACCAAATGTTGTGACTAAACAAGCACTTGAAAAAATTACTTTTCAGACTACAATTCCAGTCCAACACACACACACACCAGTATCTCCATGCTTTTCCTCATTTCTGGCCCAACTTGTATTTCCTTTTCTTGCAAATGTCCTGTGATAAGAGCAGATTCTGATTTTGTGAATCCCACTCTCATTTTGAAATTAGCACTTATTTTGCCTGGAAGAGTTCAGGGTCAGAATCTGGTTTAACACTCAATATTGTTAATGTTGGATTAGGAGAGAGGTACATTTCCCTACTTAGCCATGTAACTCACTGGGTGACCTTGAACTTGTCATCATATCTCAGTGTAGTTTAATGCATCCCACAGGGCTGTTGTGATAATATCAACAGTATCACCATCGTGACAATACCATGCAGACTGTGCATTTCCTGTCCACCCAGTTTGGCAAACAGGAAACCAAACTGGACATACCATTTTTCTGCAACTGCAAGGAAAAGGATTCAGTATAGAAGATAAACAAAGTTCTTGCTGAACCAGAACAGAGTTTGAAAAAGTTTTTTCCTGCATTTCCCAGACTTGTGACCATAAAGGTTGAAAGATCCTAGAAGTTGTAATTTTTTTTTAAGTACCTTTTCCAAGCACTGGGTCAGAAGATATTCTATAGGAGCATTTATGCATACACTGTGTGTCTATTCAGTGGGCAAAGTCAGTTTTTTGAGTGACCTCCTAACCTTCTTCCTCATCTCTTTCAGACAGCTGGAATTCAGCAGGGGAGACTGTAGACTTTGTATGTGTCAGTCGGAGCCTCAGGAGAACTAGCTGGTCACTAATATTCAACATTGCATTTACATCTCTGTTATCTTTCCTTTTCTGAATCAAGAAAACAAATAAAGCATGGTGGAAACATTCTAAAGTATTTTGTCAAGGTTGGGTGGTATCAATAGCTGAAATAACTATATTTTACAGGACATCATCCAGCATCTCAACTTAGACACTACAGTTTGTTTTCAGTTTCTGAAGAGATGTAACAAAATTCTCCAAGCTCAGACTCAAAAGAAAACTGCAGGTATTTGTGAAAATGCACCTCAAACGGCACACACATTTTTTTTTCCAAAACAGAAGCTAGAGAAGAATTACCAGACCTCCCTTCTCTATCATCCCTTCCAAACACACTTCTCACCAATCTTCAGCTGTCCAAAACTTACCTTTCCCTTGGCTTCTAGGTTGGAGAAACGATGGCCTGCCAGAATGATTCTAAGTCTTTGTGTTTGCACTCCCCATACCATAACAAAAGCAGAGTGAACCCCAATGAGGTAGTGGAGTGGAAGGAAGTAACAATAGACTCCCTATGTCCAGATCCTGCAGACCACTATCACTATGACTACAGTTGACTCAACAGGGTTGGCTGACGACTTCCATGTCAGTGAGGAGATGAATCTACTCCAAATTTTAATGTGGATCTTAAAGGACATATCCAAGGTGCTGAACTAATTTAGGGATTGAATTTAGCACAGTACATTGAATAGCTATCTTGCTGATGTGGAAGCCACCAGCTATGACTGCAGACATGTACATAACAGTGAGTTTGGGTGGTGGTGGATGGACAGGATATTTTGATATTGTTTGGGTGTAGATCATTTTCTGAGCCTTAAAGTCACTTGAGAAAGTACATATTAAGACTTTGGATAATTTACAGATCAGACTAAGGTAAATTGAAATGTACATACTCCTTCCTAAATCTCAGCTACAAGTATGTGTTAAGAAGACAAAAAGCATTAAATCAGATTCATTCACATGTAAGAACGCAGGACATAAAGAAAAGCTATCTCAGAATTTCCTATTTTCAGATTTCATAAAATCTCAAAAAAGTGCCATAAAGTCTTGTTTTTCTCTGACCACAAAACAAAATTTATCTGAAGAACACAAGCTCTGTTGAAGCGGGTGCTGCTGTAAACATTAACATTAACATGAAGGTTGTTCCTCAGCTGAATAAACATTACTGGGGGGGGGACATCTCGCTATGTTTTTTATAGTTGCTCTTCCTAATTGTCCTGTTGCTACCTCATGCACCAGAAATCCAAGAAAGCTGACATGGTGAAGTTATATATGGCTTTGCAGTGACCTCTTTGCAATGAGGATGCGTATCTATCCAATAAAGCCACAGACAAAATGACAGTAACAGCTGCCTTGTGGCATTCAGTTTGAATGGAAGTGGTTTGCTCAGAAGTGTCAGTAGCTAGTGTGTCATTACAGCATATAACACCAAAGAAAACATCTTCAAGTCCCATCCTGGAGAAATGAAACTTATTTTAGCAGCTGCTGAGGCTCTTTGAGAGGAAAGGTGGCCTTCAAAGTCTTTGCACATCTTCCTGAGATGATCTTGTTTTACGACTCTTTTGAAAACTGAAACCTTTTGGCAGGTGTTAATTATTGGAGGCAACAAAAACACAGCTTCAGTAAGCAGAAGCAGCAAAGCTGGAGGTTTTATGGGTGGAAAGAACTCCAAGGGCCAAGGGAAGAAAAGCATGATGCTGCTGAAGAGAAGCCAGAAGCTACCTCTGTGGGAAGAAACTCTTCTTTCTGGAAAAGACCCAAGAACACTTTTGAAGTGTGGACTACAGTATGTCAGTTTGAGCCTCATAATGAAGGGGATGACAAGGGTTCCTGACTTTTTATGGGGATTGCCACAGGTCCAGAAACTGAATCTCTCACACAATCAACTGGTGATCCTTCCTCCTGCTCTGGGCACACTTGACAGACTGGCAGTGCTTAACCTGTGTGGGAATCGTATGAAATCTCTACCAAAAGAGATTGGGCTGCTTAGAAACCTGAAGATTTTATTTGTCAATATGAACTGCCTGACTGAAATACCTGCAGAAATTGGACACTGCAAGAAGCTGGAGGTTTTGAGCCTTTCCCACAACCGTATCTCCCATCTCCCTTCAAGCATCACAGAACTGACAAACCTGAGAAAGCTGAATCTTAGCAACAATCGGTTCATTTACATTCCTCTAAGTGTTTTTGCATTGAGGAACTTAGATTTTTTACACGTAGGCTGCAATAAACTTGAGAACATTGGAGACAGTATCCAATTTCTAGTCCACCTGCAGATATTCATTGCTGACTATAACAATATCCGTTCCTTGCCAAAATCTATCTGCTTAGTCACTGCTCTTGAACTCCTAAATGTTGATTACAATTGTATCCAGACTCTCCCAGATGAACTCTATTTGCTGCATAGACTGACCAAAATTGCTTGGAATCCAATGGATAAGGGGTTCCATATTTCACACAACCCTTTGTCCAAACCACTGCCACAGATTATAGAAGGTGGACTGGATGCACTCTACAGCTATCTCAAAGATAAAAATCAGATCCCATAAACATGGGCTTCGTTTGGGATACTGGCGGCGGTCATGTTTCCTCGGTTGTGGCTTTCAATTTTTCTGGCCAGTGAACTTCACTGCACAAATCAGGAGCTGGAATACAGTTGCAATAAAGTTTACCTGACAGCAAGTACATTGACTTTATACTGACTGTGCAATGAATGTATTTTCCAAATAAATATGTATCCTAGCAATACTGACATATCTTTTGCAGGAGGGGGAATGCAACTGAGTCATGATGATGGCAGTGACTTGTAAGCAGGTTAATTTAATAGAAGGACGATTGTATTTTAGGAGTATCTGTTTCCATATATCAGACTATAATAATGTTAATTTAAAGAAGGTAGAGTTTTTATGATGTAGTGGTCTTGTAAAATTCAGAAACACTTTTAATTTCTGTTCAGAATGTGGTACATGGGTTGGGGGGGATGATGCTAAAATGCTTACAGCATGAAAATGAACATGTACTTTAAGAAGACATGTTTTTTAGCATCAGATCAGGAAAGTGATTTGCTGCTGTGCAAGAACCTATGCAACAACTACATGTTGTTTCTCTGTGCAACTAAGTCGCTAATGTGTGCGATCAAAGAAAAACAAACTAGCTACCAAAATGATCATAAGAAAAATAACTAAACATAGTACATTGACCACTGGGAGTAAGTGTCTAGAATGGAAACTACCAAATATCACATTTAAAAAAATGCACCTCATGAGTCTGTCAAAATTTTGTGGTGGTAAGGTATATGATAAGAAAATGCCCTCTAGCAAATACTAGACGGAGTTCACAGTTAGTTAACTTGAGATATGAGAGGTGAGGTCATGCTTCCAAATAACGATTGCATGATTAAGAAGCAGCTAAGTATAATCAAAGACAACTGTACTAATTTTACATAATGTTTCCACCTTTCCCCGTAATCTGAACAAGTTGTTTGACACTGGAGATCAGGGCATGAACCTCTCTCCCTCAGTTCCCCTAGACCCTGTATTTTTGCTCATTCCCATTAATTCCAGCAGGATTTATAGCTTAGAGCTTTCTAGTTTCCCAGTTTTTTCATAAAACAAATGCCAGGGCCTCTTTCTGCGTGGAGAAGACATATCAATTTAAAGCTTGATATGCTTACTTCAAAACCAAATGTCTCCTTTCCATACCTGTAGGCACAGGCATGTATTATATGAGAACTCTGTCATGTTCGCTGGGAGGTTTTCTCTTGTAATATAAATAGCTGGTGGTGGAAGATGCTGTAAAATTCTTACCTAATTTACTTTCTTTAATGAACCTAAAATATCTCTGCAACTATTTGAATGAGATAGGAAGACTGTTGAAGCAAAAAAGAAGAAAAAAGGGGGGGTTTGACTTCATTGCACCAAAATTGATCGATCTGCAGAAGGTAGGAGTGTGAATAATGGGTAAAATGAAAGGGACATACAACGGATGGAGTGCACAAAAAGTAACATGAAAGAAATCCTAGGCTGCATACACATTATAATATAAGGAAGGATGAACGACACATGCATTGGAAAGTTTTCATTTTTATGGTAATTCTGGAGGGGAAAAACATTTTCACTTTTCACATTTAACTTGTAGCCATTGTACAGAGACCTACGAGCACTGAAATGAATGTTAAAAATCCTGACAGCTTTTAAATAAAATAAAATAAAAACTTCACTTCAGAAACAGGAATTTGTAACTGTAAAATGCACTTTTAAAACGGTGCAGTCAGCAGCTTCAGCAGTTTGCCTATGCAAGATGTAACGATGCAGAACAGGGAATACTGCCTGAAAATTTTGTGCTAATGGGATACCTCAAAAGTGAGCAGGCTACCTAGATTGGAGAGAACATAAACTTGATTTGTATCTCACTTGGAGCAATTTGTGAAAGGAAATTCAGGAGTCTTAAATACACTTCTTCAGCAGTTCTAAGTTCCATGCATGCAATTAAGAAAAAGGAAGAGGCAAGTGAATCAAGGAACAGTATCTACAAATAATAATTAAAAAACTGCCACATAATTAATTAAGTGAGGCTGTTCAGGACTTACATCATACATTGGGTTACACTGCTAATACCTAGTTAATGTAAAATCAAAACCTGCACAATGTATTTTGCTGTACATTTAGTGCACAATTCAGATAGGTTAAGCACATTTAAACCCCCTCTTTTAAAAAAAAAAAAACCAATGTTCAATCACATGCTTAATTGATTGACAGAAGTCATTTTGGAGTGTAAAATGATTAACTCTGGTTGGATCATGACCTTTGCTTCCGCAGTATATCTCCTTTTAAAAAACAAATCAAGCTTTCAAGTTTTGGTCCATCCCTATACTGAAATAATTAATTATCACTGTGAAGTTAATGTAATAGTTTTATTTATTTGTTTGTTTGTTTGTTTGTTTGTTTGATTGATTTATATCCCCTCTTTGTCCCAACATATGATCCAAAGTGGGTCTATTAACACTTAAATTCATTCATTCTCCAATTAAGGGAAGTAATATAGAGATGTGAATATAAACTGGGATGGCACTTTGTTAGAGAGTGATGGATTGAGATGGGATTGCTGACAGCTATGGAGGAAATTCCTGTTAGTATGACTGGTAATTGTGTAGATGACACAGTCATTCCATGGAATGCAAAAATGACCTGGTTGTTGATACTGTACCACCATTGCTCCTAGGCACCTAGGAGAAGCTCATTCAACTCTTAGACGTACAGACAAGGTGAGGGCAATGAGGCAGAGGGAACATAGCTATATTACACTGACAAAAGCTCAGAACAAATATGACAGAACACACATTAGAGTTCATTTTAGAGCCTGCTCTTGGATAATGGTAGCGGAGGGGAGACCATTAATTTTACACCACAATCACATCCTTGCAGTGGTATTTCACAAAGTTCAAGACCCTCATCCTTGCTGGCAGAAAGGTTTACAGTTGTAGAAAACATGAATCACTGCCTTTAATCAACAGAAGACAGAATATGGTACAGTTAGTACTGGGTTCATCTGACTTCTTTGAGGAGCGAGCAGATTGTACTCCTTTTGAAGAAGCAAGTTTTGTTTTTGAAGGAGCAGAGTCTAGCTAGGTGGACTTTGTGACAAGAATTATTTTCTGGCAGCTAAGTATGGTATGCCATTTATAACAGATATAACTGTGGTGAGGCATTCAATTTCTTGATGAAATCTCATCTGGGCTAATTCAAATATCCATGTGGGTATGCCTTTCTTAACTATTCAGGCCATACAATTGCTTCATAATACTTTACCTAGCTGATGGCATATTGAGCCAGTGTGGTGTAGCAGTCTGAGAGTTGGACCAGTGGTATCACTAAGAGGGTGCAGTGGGTGCAGATTGCTCCACGTGACACCTTAAGGGAGGGGGACTTTACTCCTCCTCAAACACCAGCCTTTGAGAAGAAAGAGGCTGTGGCATTCACCTGTGTCCCATTAAAATGCTGAAGAGATGGTATGAATGGGGTGAGGTTCAATGGGGGGAGAGAGAAGGGCTCCCAGGTGTTATTCAAATTAAAATTTCAATTAAAAAAGTACATTTAGGCTGCGTGTATTATATTGTAATTTAAAAATATAATTTTAGTTGTGCTTGCTGTTTATGTGAAAACTATTACCATTACATTCAGTGATATATGTGAACTACAATTTATGAGTTATATTATTACAAAAACATTACTGAGGATTCTGTATGGCGTGTTATAGAAGGATGTCAGTGGGGGGGGGGGGAGTGACACCATAAGTTACCGCACCATGTGACACCAACCACTGACTTCGACTAGTACTGTAAGAAATCTCTGCTCCGTCATGAAAACCCATTAGTGACTTTGGGCAAATCACACTCTCTCAGCTTTAAAGGAAGGTAGTGTCAAGCCTCTTCTCAATAAATCTTGCCAAGAAAAACCTATGAAATTCATGGAATGACTTGAAGGCACATAACAAGTTGGTGAGATAAAAGCATCACAATTCCCTGTGTTTTTTTTAAAGCAGCAATTGTTTCCAGACCATTTTTCAGTACATACTATGTACACAGCATCAAACCTTTCATCAAACCCAAGTACCATTAAGACCTGGATAAACACCCTGAAAGCAGCAGGATCTGATTAATTTTGGAATTTGAACAATGTCAGGCCTGGTTAGTACTTGGAAGGGAGAACATCAAGGAATACCAGGAGTTGTAGGCTATACTGAAATAATGCAATAGCAACTCAACTCTGAATATTCATTGCCTAGGAAAATCCTATAAAATTTGTGGGACTGCCATAAATCAAGAGGTGACTTGAAGGCACCTACAACTACTGCTCAGCTGGACTGCCCAAACATTAAGATCACTCTGACATTTACTTCTTTGATTTCTCCTCTCATCGTTGAAAAGGCAGTAGTCAGTGATAGGGCATTTCAAATGTGATATGTGGACTATGTAACCCCTTTTCCATAGGAGCTAACCTTTGCACTAAGCATGTTTTCTTTTTAACACATAATAATGAAATTTTAAATGAGTCCATGCCTTTTAAATCTATTAATTTAATGTGTGTACAGAAACCTGTTAATTATGCCCAGTTCTTATTGTTATTATTTAAATTAAGAATTTCTGATTCTTTAAATATTTACAAGCTTGAAGAGTGAGGCGACAAATACATTTTACACACATTCAGTACCCCATCCATACATCATGTACAACTTCTAATTTCAAGGATGGAGATGGTTCTTGAAACACGTTTCCTGAATATCTGTAGGTAATTATCCAAATTCCAGGGGTTGAAGCTTTGTTGGTTTTAGAATATTAAATGCCTGTGGTATTAATCACCTAGAAAAGAATGTGTTTATCAGTAAATAAGAGTTAGACAAGGCCATTTCTGTGTGCTTTGCTGTGTGATAGCTCTACTTTTGTGGGGCAGTTCTGAGAGAAATTGGCACTGTAGGCATATTTAGGTTGCTGTTTGATGAGGTGAAAAACAGCAGATGGTATAAGTAAAAAATTCCAGACAGAAGATGAACATTAAGAAAACTCAAAACAAGGAGACGGGTGTATGCAAAAGGAGCAGAGTGTAAAGCGAAACACACGCATTTTGAAAGTGATGATGGTGCTGAATAATAACAGTTATGTTCCCTTTCCAACTAATACAATTTATGTACATTAAACACATCGAATTTCAAAACTTTTTCTAATGTCCAGGAGGTTTTGTCCTGAGGTTATTTCTTTATTAATTCTTTTATGTCAAAGGAAAATAATGTTTTATATATTTTATAGCAGTATTTATTATTTAAATAAGATCCCATTAGATTAAAAAGGATTTTAAAAAAAAAAGATGAACATTTAGAGCTGAATATCATCCAGGTAGCCACATTGCATAAAAGCATAAAGTAACTCTTTACATTTCATTATCATAATCATACTTTTGTTATTTTGTAATCTCAGAAATTAAAAAAAAATCACTCTGCCCATATACTTGTGAAAGTTATATTTGGTATCATTAAAAATATAAACTCAAACTCTATTAATGCAGATTGGCGCATTAATAGAAGTTGAGTGTTGAGACATATATAGACCTTCAGTAATAATAAAGAAAAAGGATCTGAATGTTTTTTTTCTCATTCTGAAGTGTCTCCAATAATAGAATGAACCTCAGTGTCACAGTGGAAGTCTAAGAGTCTCCTCTTTCTAATAGCATGAAATTCCCATTTATAGCTGTGATAGGGTATGAGATGTTAAGCCTATCACAGGCACAAGATTAAATGTTCTCAGTGCTGGTTGGAATAAAATGCAGGAAAGTGAGATACATTTACCTGAAAGCTCTTTTATGGATGTGAATGCATATTTATTAGTCGGTTGTAAGGAAGGGATCTAAATACCAGAAGCAGCTAAAATAGTCCTGCAAATCCTCAGGGCAGATGGATTAGCAAGAAAAGACTAAGTAGAAAAGTGTTTTAAAATTCAGCTCATGGGTGGAATACACAAGACGCACGTATAAAACAGCCTCCCAATAGAAATCTACAGCTCAAGAATCTCAAATTAAAAAACAACCAGAATTGGATTTCAGCTAAATAATTTACCTGCTTTGACACTGTTGCTGTTTTCCTCTCCCCTCAAACTCAGGAAAGAACATGTAGAATGGATTTAAATTATGGCCTCAGTTTCATATAGGATGTGCATTAGGGTTCCTGTCCTGAGTCTTCAGTCCTCATGAGAAGAGGGAAAATATCTCCAAAAAAAAAAAAGAAGAACATTGCTTTAAAAAGTGTGTGTGTGTGCGCGCGTGTGCGTGCATGCGTGTGTTGCTTTATATCTTAGATTTTTAAAATTATTATTAGTAACAGAATGGCATGAAAACACACTGAGTGACCTTTGGCAAGTCACACTCTCTCAGCCTCAGAGTATGGCAATGTCAACCTGCCTTTGAAGAAACCTGCCAAGAAAACCCTGGAATAGCTTTGCCTTAGGGTCACAATAAGTTGGAAATGACTTGAAGGCAAACTCCAAGTGCACACACACAGAGAATACAGCTGTGGCTGGTGATCAAAATACCATACTTAATGAAGTCCTCAGGGCCTGCTCTCTGTGACATTACAAGGGGTCATCCCTAGACCCCATGAACTTGTCTATGCGGGCTTTTCACTCATTTCACTGAGGTGTGATTGGTACTTAGTGGGCTGAACCGCCTAAGAAGACTAATAAAGATCTGTTGTCCAGTTCCCAGCTCTGTTGCCTAATGCAAGGTTGGAAACAGTGTGGCTTGCAGGCTTCACTGGTGAACCTCCCAATGCCACTAAATGTCCATTTTTAAACCACAGCATGTATTTTTCCACTCTTAGACACATGCCACTTTTCACTTAGAATAGAATGCAAGACCTACAGTACCTCCTCCAGCAAAGAAAACCCCAGTTAAACCAGACTGTGTATTTTCCAAAGTTTTTGTTGTTGGTGGTTAGTTAACATTTATGGTCCCTATAAAGCACACAGTAGGTTCTGGGTACAAAAAAGCAACAACAACCCTGTCCTTGAAGTTTCCAACTCTGGCGTAATGTCAGCATGTTCACCATGAAGCGAAATACTACCAAAAGCCTGGCACATCAAGGTCAACCAACCTTGGTGTTCATGGGATTTCTGAAAGACCATATCTGCATAATCAAATTAGCAGGGTTTTTTGGGTCTCAGCTAGTGGATTTTCCCCCTAGCCAGTGTCTTGTATATATTTTCAGGAAACACACATTTTCAGAAGACTGAAAAGGGCAAAATCTATAAATACAGTACTGAATTGATTATGGAGATTTTTGACATGTACTATTTCAGATCTTCCAGATCCCTGATTCCACATTCATGAATGGTAACAGCAAAGGGTTATGAGGTCAACCATAAAGAAAGCTGCCTTGCTTAAGTATGGCCAGACAGATGACAGAGTTCAAACCAGAAGCTTCTAGATGCTTGTCTTATTTGAACTGACAGAATGGAGGCAAATGATTTCAAACATCTCATGAAACAACAGACATCTGCAGACATCTCCAGGATGGTGTTTTGTTTTCTTTTGTTCCTTGTTTTCTGCCTTATTCCAAAATGTCTCTTAGTATAGTCGGCCAACTAAGCAGTTTCTGTATTCAGATCTGTCAATCACACATCCACAAAGAGGGTCATGAGGAGTGGGAAAGCAGGAAGGCAGGCTCTTCAGGGGGCTGTTTTAAAAAAAGAGCAAGAGAGAGAACAACACATGATTAAATACTTAGCATCATAACTGAAGTCTAGACTTTCTACAGTAGAAGCTACAGACAACATACAAGTATAACGATGCTGAACTATTTATGATCCTATGTACAGGGCTGGCCCTACCATATAGGCGACCTAGGCGGTCACCTGAGACACAAAAAGACCAGGGGCGCAATTTGCGCTCCTCTGCGTGCGTGCGTGCACACACACACAGCCCTGTCCCAGACCAGGGCGCCCGCTCTTCTCCTGCTGCCCTGGGCCTGACTCAGGGGAAGCAGGGGATGGCGCTTGGCTGGAGCGCAGCTCTAGCCCCGCCCCAAGCAGAGCAGCAGGAGGCGCAACTTTGGCAACCTGGGGGTCAGAGCTGTGCTTGTGCACGCTCCCAAGCACCCTCTCCAGCCACCCGTGGGGGAGGAAGGGACGGGGGGCGCCTCCTTCTCTTCTCCCCAGGGCTGCCAGGTAACCACGGGGAGAAGGGGACGGGACTACAAGCCCTAGCGGGCTTTGCGGCCAGAAGTCCTGCCCCTTTTCCCTCAGCGGCCTCCCTAATTGGTTGGGAGGCTGGGAAGGTGCGGGACTTCCGGCCACAAAGCCCGATGGGGATTGTAGGTGGCCGGGGGGGAGCGCCAAAATATTTCTCACCTAGGGTGGCCAAATATCTAGAGCCAGCCCTGCCTATGTATGAAATGGTTTATTCTTTGTGCCTTTCCTAAAGCTCCTGAGGAAGACCTCAGAGTATCTATCAACTGAAACAGGCTGGGGTATTTAGCAAATAAAACCATATTGTAGCATCTAGAGAGGTGTTTACCTTTTTTCTGGTGGATTTTATTGGATGCTCTCACCACTTTTTGTACCCTTCGCTCTTTCCACACGAAAAGTGCCCTTTCAAAGGACTGATATAGTAAAATAATCTAAATGGTTGTAGTAGTATTAGCAGCAGCAGCAGCAATGGAATGTGCCACATTATTCAATACCTCACTGATTGTAGATTCTTAGATAGAATCCAAATCATTGAAAATCTAAAATTCAAATGGTAACACTGGCTAAAATGTGAAACTAATAATAATAATAATAATAATAATAATAATAATAATAATAATAATGTTGTTGTTGTTGTTGTTGTTGTTACAGTAGCCCAAATAGGGTTGCCAGATCATGGGTCCTGGTCCTGTGTGTCCAGTCTGCATGTCAGGGAACAAAATCTCAAGGTGAAAAAGCTGCCTTTGAAAAGTGTGTATTTTTCTCAGTTGTTATACACAGTGTTTTTTAAAATATGGATGGCATATTCTGAGCCACTATGGTTGATGCTCAGTGTGTAATGGTCAATGACATCAGCAGGGCTCACTTCTGGTGACTTCAGCTTCATGGTTAATGACATCAGCAAGGTCCACATCTTGTGACATCAGCCTCGTAACAACACCAACCTCTTCTCCCAGCATTACATCACAAATCCCCTTTGTGACAGGTTTTGGGTCTGAAAGCTCAGAACCTGGGATATTTAAATAATATCACAAGGCAGTTAAGTGACCTATGTTACAGCAGACAGGCTTTATTGGAAAGGCTGTTCTTAAGATAAGTTTGTTTTAAAGATAAGCAACCATACAAAGCAAGAGCCTTAAAACCCATCCACTCTGCACTCTGAGCAGCACAAATACTCACTGGCTCTCAGTTTTGTCCAGTTGTCATGACTCATGAGAGTTATTTTTCTTCTTTTTGAATAACAGCAATTATTTCTAGATGTGCGTCTTTCCATATAGATTACCATATGCAAATAATTATGCAAAACTTCGACTACTAATCTCCCCCCCCCCCACACACACACCTTAGGGGACAGTGTATAAATAGACATAATAAATACTACTGTACTATCATGTCAGGTGGATTTGTAGAATACAACAGTATATATTATTTCTCTCTGCAAGACGATGGATAAAATGTGCAGTATAATCATTTTAATTTTTTCTGAGACTGATAGTTTCATAGCCCCAAAGTAAAGAAGGAAAAAATGATGCCAATTACAGTTCAAGTTAGAAGGAAACAATCCTAGGCAAACCTTGGCTTTAAAAAGTGCTGGAACTCTGAAATACATTACAGCAGAAATCTGATAATGTGCTGTTGAATAAATGAAACATTAAAAGACGTGCAAAAGTCCCTACAGTATTTTAATGTGAAAAACATTCCCACCTGTTCATGTTAAAATATCTCAGTGAGGCAGCAAATTGGTTCAGCACATGACAAATTTGTTTATTTTAAGCATTTTATCCCACTCTTCAGCTGACAAAGGCTCTTTAAGCACTTACATAAGAGCAAGAAGAATTAAAATATGAGTTGGATCCAGATCTAACCATAGTTAGACCCACTAAAATCAACTGAACTTGAGTGACATAAGTAACCCTAGTTTCAGTGAGACTACCATAGGTATGACTAAGAATGGATATAGCCTTATCTCACCGAAATAATAAACTATTTAAAGAGGAGGCAAAAATGTGACAGAATAGAGGTGACAGATTACTTCTTTTTCCTTTTCTGTTTACAGAAATTATTATTCTAATTGCTTCTCTGAAGGAAGATGTTGCCCAGTCCTCTTGCTTCTTTTGCTCTTCTGATATGTTATAGCATTGTTCTATTGTTTTTGACTTATCGTTACCCTAAAGTGTTGTTTTGATTTATGGTTACCCTAAAGTGACCCTATCATATCACGGGGGTTTCTTAGCACGATTTGTTCAGAGGAGATTTGTTATTGCATTCCTTTGGGGCTGAGAGTATGTTACCTTTCCAAAGGTTTCACATTCAAACTCTGGTCTCCAGAGTCCTAATCCAGCACAGACCATTTCATATGTTGCAAAAATCCAAAACAGGAAGTACCACTGTGTAGGGAATCAACTGAAGGACCCCATGTAGAGTGTACACATATGACAATCCATGCATACTGGAAATTAAAATGGAAGTGATATTACTTCCAATGGTGTTGGGTGCATTGGTGTAGTCCCCAGAAGAAATGTGGAGGTGAAAAGGGGGACGTATCCTCTCTACAGTTGACCACTCCTGGTATAAAGATATGGGAGAACAGTTAGGCCTCCCTCCCTCATTTGTGTCTGTGTCTTCAACTCACCTTTTGACTTATGGTGATGCCACAGCTTTCATAGGCTTTCTTAGGCAAGAAATAGTCAGAGATGGATTTTCCAGTTCCTGAAATATAGGCTGCAGAACCTGGTATTCCTTGATGGACTACATCTAAGTAGCAAACAGGCCTGACCATGCTTAGCATCGAAGATGAGATGAAATCTGTTGCCTTTGGGTATTTAGGTTTCAGCTGTCAATCATTTATAAAGAACACAAAGGCCTCCCTTCCAAAGAGTCTCAGCTGTCAGTTCTTTATAAGGAACAACAAAAGGGCAAGAACTTTGGAGTGATACCTATGGGGATCAACAACAGCAGCAGCAGCCAAACATGGGAATTTTTTGCTCCTAAATCCCACTAAATAGGAGATACAGCTCAATACATTTCCTATAAAACTGTGCATGTGGGCAATTCCATAATGGAACAATAATCCAACAATGGGCAAAGAAGAATCAGTGTCCTATCTGTGAATGTTTCTGGCAAAATTCACACATGTGGATGCTGCTGATATTATTGATTTTCACAGGTATTACTCCATAGTTCTTGCCTGGGGAGAAATATAATATCTATCCATCAAGGTGTATATAGAACCTGGTCCCTTTGTTGTTCCTGCCTTACTCTGTGGCCTTGATACATAGGAACACCGTGTCCCTCACCAGGAACCACATCCGACAGACCTCCTATATCGAGTGTATTTACCTGACCCTAAAGGCTAGGGACAGTCTAGGGATTCTGTTAGTGTATCGGCCACCCCGTGCATTAGCGGACTCCCTTAACGAGCTGACACAGCTGGTCGCTGAGCTGATGTTGGAGACGCCCAGGCTTCTTGTCCTGGGCGACTTCAACATCTCCCTCACGGCCAGCCATGTTCCATCTGGTGCGGCTCGGGAATTCTTGGAGACCATGGCGGCCATGGGCCTGTCCCAGCTGATACAGGGTCCTACGCATTGCGCGGGTAATACTCTCGATTTGGTCTTCTGTTCGGATGCGGAAAATCCGTGGGTGGAAATAGCTAATATTTCCCCCCTGCCATGGACGGATCATTTTCTGGTAGAGGTGAAAATCAAGGCCTCTACCCAGAACCCCCCCGGGGGTGGTGGACCAGTTAGGATGGTCCACCCTCAAAGGCTGATGGAACCTGAGATGTTCCAGGAAGCCTTAGAGGGGCTCACGGTTGGTAATGACGGCGACTCTGTTGATGCCCTCACCGGTATTTGGAATACCGGTCTTTCTAGGGCTATACACAGTATCGCTCCCAAGCGCCCTCTCAGGCCTGCTTCTAAACGTAAGCCCTGGTATACGGAAGATCTCCGGGCGAGGAAGCAGGTTCTGCGACGGCTAGAGTACCGTTGGCAGAAACACCTTCGCTTAGACGACAAGGCTCTCCTAGACCAACTGTTAAAGGACTACGGAGAAGCAATATGAGCAACAAAGAATTCGTTCTATGGTGCTCGCATTGCGTCCGCGGAGTCGCGTCCGGCAGAGTTGTTCAGGGTGGTCAGGGAGTTAACTCAGCTCCCTCCCGCCCTGAACCAGATCCTTGAACCTTCTAAGGCCTGCTGTGACTTGTTCAACGACTTTTTTGCGGATAAAACCTCTCGTATAAGCGAAGGTCTGAACGCCGACATTTCAGCAGAACCTAGGGTAGAAGTGTCCAGAGCCTCCGTGGACTATGTTAAACTGGATCAGTTTGAGTTGGTAAGTACCGAGGATGTGGACAAGATCCTTGGAAGTGTTCGGAAAACAACCTGCTCTCTTGATCCCTGTCCCTCATGGTTAGCGGCCCAGGGGGGACCGGCGGTAACATCATTGTTACGCCGGATAGTTAATACATCTCTGAGGGATGGGCTATTTCCATCACAACTTAAATTGGCCATTGTAAAACCTATTTTTAAAAAGCCCTCCCTCGACCCCCTGGTACATAATAATTATCGCCCTGTTTCGCTGCTTCCATTTTTGGGTAAGGTGATCGAGAGGGCGGTTGCGATCCAGCTTCAGGCGGTCTTGGATGAAACGGATTATCTGGACCCATTTCAAACTGGCTTCCGGGCGGGTTACGGGGTTGAGACGGCCATGGTCGCCTTGGTCAATGATCTCCGTCTGAGCATCGACGGGGGAAGCGTGTCCCTGTTGGTGCTCTTGGACATCTCAGCGGCTTTCGATACCATAGACCATGGTATCCTTCTGGGACGCCTGGCAGAGGTGGGGATCGGGGGCACTGCGCTCCAGTGGTTCCGCTCCTACCTCTCCGGGAGCTAGGTTAGCCTCCACCACACAGAGGACATTCTCCACGGCTGCCCCAGCCCTTTGGAACACGCTGCCCACCGAGCTCCGCTCGTCCACCACCCTGGCCCAATTCAGGAAGGACTTGAAAACCTTCCTGTTCCAACAGGCATTCCCCGAATAAAATCCTGTGGGCCTCCCTCCTCTTCCGTGGCCAAGAGGTTGGGCTATGGGGCTTTTTGTTTGTTATTTTTATATGATTGCTGTATATGTATTTTAATTTTTCTTGTCTTTGTGTTTTGATTGTATTTTAATCCTTGTTGTACGCCGCCCTGATTATAAGAAGGGCGGGATATAAATAAAAATTTTATTTATTTTATTATTATTATTTCTCCAGTAACATCTGTTGCTTTGCAACTTCACTGCTGTTGTCTTTTCCATCCTCAATTTAACAAATAATATTTAGGGATTCCTGGTAAACCTATAATTTCTTATCTCATATCTCATTAACTCAGCATATAACTCCTAGCATTATCTGCACACAGTGGTTTTGATGAAGTCTCTCACTGAAAAAATACAGTACATCTTGGATGTCCATTTCGTATTTCCACAGCATGATTTCATACCTTCACAGGAACAAAAGCTGCATGCAGTGAAACTATTCCACAGCTCCTGCGGTTTATATGGGCTTTCATATTGGCAGGAACACAGTAGGCCACTTTGTCATCATTTCTATGTGACAGATCAGGGCTGATGGCAGGATCACATTTCTAACTTGTAACCGAAGTGTAAAATCTTAGCTTTAAACACACAATTCAATATCTGGAGCATGTCTGGCTTTTTTTAAAACAGAATTTCATCAATTCCATCTCCATATTCCACACAAAGCCATATCAGGTGTCAGATCAGTATAGCGACAGGAGCCAAATACAAAGGAGTTTCCTTTTGAGATGTAGTTGCCCATCAGTACAGATTTATGTTCCCATACTTTGGCTGGTCAAAAATGTTCCAAGTGGTGAAAACCAACTTAGCCTGAAATCTTGCCAGTGCACTATGCTAGTGGATGGACTTTTTCCTGGGATGGCAGCAATGGTGAGGGGAAACAGTTAAAAACTAAAACAAAACAGCCAGCACAGAGCAGCCTATTTTTCCAGTGCCTTACCTCTTTCACAGTTGCAGCACCCAGTGTTGTTGTTTTCCTTGCTACCACTCTTTCATGGGTATAGTTATACTGGTGTAGTGCACAAACAGGATGCTAGCCAAAATTTCAGATGAATCTTGCCTACAACTGGAGATTTTAAGACATTGTTGATGACAGATATAAACAGCTGGTACATCTGAACCAGCTTTCATCTAGTATCACTCTTTAGTTTTATATTTCTCTTGCTTTTAGCCTTGGTGACAGCTCACTTTTTCTTAGCTTTCAAAAACACAGTGTGTGTGTGTTGTGTATTGGACAGGGTATTGCACTTAGAATGGGACAGCTTAGGTTCTTATCCCATTTCAGCCAAGGACCTTATTTGTGGTGACTTGGGGTCAAGGTTGTCTCTTCCCCTAAATGGCCTCACAGATTTGTTGTCTGGAATGTTTCTTCTGTAATGTTGTTAAGATAAGTGTGTTAAGAATAGGCACAGTAATGGATACAAATTAATGTCTTGAGAACTTTTTCTTACACATTCAAACTTAATAGAAAAAGTTGGCATGTGATGCCAGGAAACCAGGATAAACTGATACATCTGAATCCCATTGCATGCATTATGTCTAAAACGAAAGCATATTTGTGCTGTGATAGTAGCGACAAGAACAAATATAATTTTGAAATATATTTACTAAGGTTCCAGTTCCTACAATGGACATAAATATCTATGGGAACTACATTTTCCTAGGCATCTTGTGGTGGGATCTCAGCTATATACACTCATAACAAGGTTCCAGGTATAAAGAGCCATGTGAAATTAAACTTCACAAGTAAAATGGATGCCCTGCAAGGAGACTTCCCTTACAAGGCCTCACTCCACTAGAGACTCTTTCATACTATGTAGTTATAGAGCCATGATTCCACTTTAATGGCCTTGGCAACACCATTTGGAATCCTGAAACTTGCAGGTTAGGGAGGTGTATTTAGAATTCTCACCCAGAGAGCTGTAGTGCCTCATCAAACTACAAACGTCAGGATTCCTCTGCATGAAGCTATGACAGTTAAAGTGGACTCAAATAGCATGATAGTTGTGTATTGCAAAAGAGCCCCACATACATTTTGTCTAATCATCCATCCATGGTAACCATATTAATCACTTCTAATGATCCAGTGTGACAATGTTGGGTTGTGGTCTGAGCACTGGACTATGACTGGAGATCAATATTCGATTCACCACTTGGCCATGGAGACCCAGTGGATGACCTTGGGCAGGTCATACACTCTGAGCACCAGAAAGTCCCATGATAGCCTTAGAGTCACTGTAAGTCAGGAGTGACTTTAAGGCACAGAACAACAACTGTGACCCTTATTTTACTTGCTTGAATACTCAGCACTGATATTTTATTCACTGTCAAAACCATCTGTGAATCTGAGGGCTGAAATACATCTGTCTCTACAGGGCAAACAACTTGACACATTATTTCATACATCGGCAATTAGCCATATGGTTGTGGTTCCTCCCCCTCCTGCCATTTTTATGAGGAATGTTTACTCTCAGGTGTACCAAGACACAGTTTCTGCCTTTTGAATTCTCCTACAATTATCTTGAAGAGTGGTGGAATATATGATGAGATGGGTCCATCTAATTTACTTATTACAAGACAAAGGGGAGTAAGTTAAAAAAGATTTTCTTTGTATTATTGCTTCTCTCTCTCATTCTCTCTGCCTTTTAACCAACAGACTTAACAATACTTGTTCAGAAGAAAGCTTACATAGTGCTGGTATACTGTCTTCTAAAAAGCCAGCAAAGGTGTGTTTGATTTCTTTCCCCCTGACAAAAATCTCAAAGGTCCAAAGATACTTTATATGAACAAAGCTTTCTGTTTCTGATTTGGGAGTCTTGAAACATAATAATCTCCCAAGCATGTTAAATAATTAATGATGCATCCAGATCTTACAGCTACTTCAGTCTGAAGTAATGTTGCAAAGTACCAATGAGCCCACAAAAAGAGTCAGGGAATTGCAACCTGAACAAGACAACAGAAGCCATAGGAATTCCATATTTATCCTCATGGTCTATTAGATAAACATTTGAATTTCAAAGGCACTGCATGTTCATTGCACAGGGAATGGGTAATGTGGTGTTTTTTTTAAAGGCCTTTAAAATAACTTGAACAGCACTGGAAGGAAGCACACAGTGAATTCAATCAAAAATGGCATAGAGACCATTTTGGGGCCTATGCTGTGGTGATGGCATGGCAGTGAAGAAAGCTGACTTTTCCTTCACCATTGCATCTGCACACAATTAACCAACAGAATATTTTCAGGTGGTTCGTGACCCTTTATATCAGGAGTTGGAAGATACTTCTGTAGCCCAATGCAACCAATTTGCAAGACAACTTGCAGATAAAATTGCTTGCATCCACTCTGACTTGGACTCCATTTCAGCAGAGTCTGCGGAATTACTGTCTGTATTCAAATCAGATGAATAAGGATTCTTTTTAACATGTGCCACCTGAGGACGGAGACTGATTGACTGGAGGAAATTAGCAGTTTTACATGATGGTTCTCTTTCAATTTGCCTAAAAAAATGCAAGAGCCTCTCCTCTATGGAAGGTATCTTTGGGATTTTTTTTATTGCACTGTCTTAAATAATTATCAATCAATGGAACTCCTAGTATATCTGGATGAAGTAGCTATAAGATCTGGATGTATCATTAATCTGGCCCCTTTTCAACCTACCTTCAGTCCTAGTTTTGGGATGGAAATGGCCTTGGACATTTGATACATATATCTCTGCCAGTCCTTGTTGGCATGAGGCAGCCATAGTTAGTCCAGGTAGCAGGGAAGGACATTGAGGGACAGGAGAAAAGGCAGCTGTGGAGAGGTGGAAGGCAAGGAGTTGTGAGGACCTGGCAGAAAGGGGCAGGATAGATGGCAGAACATCCAAAGGGGCCTGTGAAATGGCTTGGGAGCTAGAATTTAGTCCATCAGAGGATCTGTGGGAAGAAGCAAAAGCCAGAGATGGTAGAGAGTGGTATCAGCATCTCAACACTGCCAAAGTTCGGCTACTCCCCTGAACTGACAGGTAGGAGGGAACTGAGGAGTACAGGGGCAGTGGACACCAAATGTAGGGGAATCTCCTGGGAGAGCTTCACCCAGGGGTCTGCGGAGGCCTGAGATTAGGGGAAAGGAGAAGGCTGAGTTGGAAACTCTAAGACTTGGTGGGGAAAGTCAGAGGTTGGAGTATCTGAAGGCAGCATTTGAGAGGATGGGGTGTCTGATTGTTTGTGTTGATCCCAAGATGGGATATGGTTTAGTTATTGTTAGTACTGTACAGAACTACCATCAGGGAGACTCCTGCAAAACTTCATACCTAATAAAAGTTACTTTTGTTGGCAACCAAGTCGCAGTCAGTATGTTTTTGCCATGGAAACCAGAGGAAGGAGCAGTCCTGGCCTCCCCAGGCCCAGGGGCAAAGCCATAGTAACCTAAACTTGACAGGCTAAAAGTGAATTTGGTTGTCATAATACAGTACATTATATAGTAACAATACTGGGAAAGTAAAATAAAGTTGTACATTCAGATTAAGAAGGTCATGAAAATAGCTTGTGTTTGACTCCCCTCCCCCAGTTTCATTAAGAGACCAGGCATTACTTGATACCAGCATGTAAAATAGAATCCCAGTAAGCTTCACTCCAGACTCTGTTAGATTATTGTTAGCCAACCCAGATTAAGTTTGTTACAACAGAAGTCAGTCTGGACAGTTAGGTCCCAAACACACTGCAGGCATAATCCACTTTGAGACTGCTTTTACTGCCTTGGCTCAGTGCTAGGAAATCCTGAGAGTTATAGTTTAGTTTGGCACCAGAGCTCTCTGGCTAAATGTCTCACAAAACGACAGTTCCCAGAATTCCTAGTGCCCTAGCACTAAGCAAGGGCAGTTAAAGTGGTCTCAAACTGGATGATTTCTGCAGTATGTTTTGAGCCACTGAAGAGGACTACAAAAATGCTTTGCAGTGGTGTGTAGATGTTTTTCGTCTGTGAATATGAACTTTATCGCACCGGGTTCTCGGCCCAGCAGGAAACGGAAACGAGTGGGGGACAGATTTTACCGCACACACCCGTCCCTCACTCGTTCCGTTCCCCTCTCTTCCCTGCCCATTCCGTTCCAGAGGGAACGATTTTTGAGAACTGTTCAGAACAGTTCTCAAAAATTTCCCCCTCTGGAACGGATTAAGAACGGAAGAGAGGGGGAACGGAACGAATGAAGGACGGGTGCGTGCAGTAAAATCCGTCCCCCACTCGTTCCGTACTCGTCCCTGCTCCTTCCGTTCCATGCTCAGAACGGAATGGAAGGAGCCAATGCGATAAAGCTCTTTGTCTCTTGAAGTTGCCTGTTGGCTTATGGCAACCCATGAATATCATGGGATTTTCTTAGGTAAGGAATACTTAGATGTGTTTTTTTCCAGTTCCTCTCTCTGAGACAGGACTGGAGCATGGCTTTGGTGTGGCTTCCAGACACTTAGGACACATTCTATAAGGGAAATGGGTGATTTTAAAATGTTTTAATGAGTACGTAAATAATTAATAACTGTAATAATTAATGAAAAACTATGTATACAATCACTGTATAAACAAGCAAACAAAATAGTGCCTCCTTATTTCGCATATGACCAAACCCACAGAAATGTCCAAAAGTATTCTACAAACATGAAAGGTATGTATTCTTCTTTTTAGTGCCATCTAGGGATAAAATTATAAAAAGCATTTCTGTTTATATATACAAATGTTTTCATTAGGATATAAATCAATAAACCTGCTGCCTTGGCTAGCAGCTTTTGTGTTCTAATTTAGAGAGCTCTTGATAGGTTTAACTTACACTATATTCATGTCTCCATACTTGGCAGAGTACTGTGACTCTGGAGACCAGGACTCAATTCAGTTTGGCCATGAAACTGACCTTGGTCAAGTCACACTCTCTCAGCCTCTGAGGATGGAGTTGGTGATGGCAACCCTCCTCTGAACAAATCTTGCCAAGAAAACCCCATAATGGGTTTGCCTTAGGGTCACCATAAGTCAGAAACCTCTTGAAGATACACAATAAGCATAATATAACCATTTGGAAAACCAATTGATATTGAAAAATTAGTAAGTGGAAAGATGGCATTAATAATTTAATAATCTAGGCACAGACCTCTAAGGAGATTAGAGCACAACTTAAAAAAGTGATTTACCACTGCCAAATTCAATTTGAATTCGGGATATATCCAGATTTTATCGCATGGATTTTTGCTGCCAGTGCCACTGAGCATCCTGGGTAACATCCAGCTAGAATCCAAGCTCAGGCAGCCAGTTTGCCAAGTCGGGAAGCTGATAGCTAGCCTAGAATCCTTTTCTTTTGAGGCAACCAAAATAGATCGATAGCAGATACAGTACTTTTATGAAAATCTAATAATAGCTATAATACTGGGGTAACTAATCTTCATTCTATATCAAATTCACCAAAGGCTCCTTGAAGCACACAAAAGGGGTTCAAACTCTATATATGGGGCTGGCCCAAACTCTATATACAGGGCTGGCTCTCCAGACAGGGCTTGCCAAATCACAAAATGGTTCCTCTTCCCATTCCCTTTAATGCTATGTGGTGCTGTTTTTATGGTTGGTACAGTATATCCGTTTTTAAAATGTTTTATTGTTTTTTAACTTTATATATTATTTAATTGCTTTTATTAACTTCTATAATTATGCTCTTATTGAAGTTGCATTGTTTTCATCAGGATTGTTTTTAAACATGTTGTTAGCCACTTTGTGCCTTATTACTGAAAGATGGGATATAAATGAATTAAATAAATAAATAACTCGCTTGTACATGAAGAGACATGCACTTGGACCATATCTCAGCACAGAGGATGGCACAGCATCCACAACTACACCTCAGGGCAGTAGGCTCATCTATTGCCAGGCTTCAGGGTGCCCACTGAAGTCTCATGGAATTTCTGTGTGTCTCCAGGTGAGGTGACATACCTCAGGGTGACCAGCACCCTGTTTTTTTGTTTTGTTTTTATATGTTTGGGAGCTTTAAAGCTTAGGCACACATCTCCAATCATTCCAAGGAGCCCCAAAGCTCACTCTCTCAGGATTCAGTTGGCACACCAAAAACCACATCATTTATTTTTCCAAGAGCGCCAGTGAAGTGTTACATTAGGTGCAGGAAAAACTGAGTTCAAATCTGTACTCACAAGCCCTTTTCAGGCATTCACAGCAGGGTTAATAGCCTGAATGTGGAAGAACAAGCTAGATCAGTTTCCTCACTCATCACTCTTTATGTATGGAGAGTGACAGCCTGAAGAATGCAGCATCCTCTGTGTGGTCAGCCTCTCCATATGTCAGAAACCTGACTTTTCAGCATTGTGCAGACAGCCTCCATACTTAGTAGAGATTCTGCTCTTCAAACTGTTGCTTGCTATACATGTAGGGATCCATATCCCACCGGGGGGCGGGACTTTCCTGGTTTGGGGCGGGTCTGCATGGTCCCGCCCCGGTTTGGCCCCCCCCCCGGGGTCTCCCCCCCCCCCGCAACAGACGCCAGGCAGGGAAAGGAGCCTCGCCTCAGCGAGGCCCGTTCCCTGCTTGGCCTCCTCCACTGGCGATGGAGGCGGCCTGACAGGGGAAAAGGGCTTCGCCTCAGCGAAGCCCTTTCCCCTCGCCTTGTCATGTTCTCCGCCGGCCAGGGAGGCGGCCTGAGGGGGGAAAGAGCCTTTCTTCTTCTTTCTCCTCCTCCTCTTCTTCTGCCTCCTGTCCTCCTCCTCTTCTTCATCTTCTTCTTCTTCATCTTCCTCCTCCTCTTCTTCTTAGTCTCCTCCTCTTCTTCTTCTTCCTCCTCTCCTCCTCCTCCTCTTCTTCCCCTTCTTCTTCATCTTCTTCCTCCTCCTCTTCTTCTCCACTTCTTCTTCTCCACCTCATCCTTCCCCTCTTCCTCCCCTTTTCTTCCTCTCTACTTCCTCTTCCTCCTCCTCCTCCTTTTCCCCTCTTCCTCCTCCTCTACTTCCTCATTTTCTTCTTCACCTCTTCCTCCTCCTTTGCTTCTTCCACTCTTCCTCCTCTTCTGGTTTTTGGCCAGAAAGGGAAGCACATTTCTGCCATCTGTCTAGGAATAATGTCAAATGTCCTCCATTTTGATCATGCCTAAGAAACATGCATTTATACGAATTTTTTTTTTAAAAAGCATCAAATTTTTTGTGTGTCCTCCATTTTAAAAATGTGCCCTACATTTGAAAATTTTGTCCTACATTTGTCCTACATTTGTCCCAGTTTGGAGGTCCTTACTTATGGCAGCCCTATATACATGGCAAGTGATGAGGAAGAAGGGAAAGGGACAGCCTACCTCCTCTCGTCAACTGAGATTAATCCTAATATGAATTCCTGAATAAAGCTACTATGTACATAGGTATTATAAATATTTTCATATTACCCCTGGATCCAATTGTTACATGAAAAGATACAGTGGGGAAAGAATTCCAAATCTGGTACAAGTGAAATAAAACATCACCATTCCTCTTTTAATGTATTAAGAACGCTTAAGTGGGTCACTAAAATTGCTCAGAATAATAATAAAAAATCATAATATGTAAAATGTTACTTTGAATCAGCTTTAAATCATCTCAAACCACAAAAAGGTGTCTTGGAATTCTGGGTTTGTCTTTATCCTACAACAAGCACAACAAAAAAGGTATTTCAGTGTCATTGAGCTAGCAGCATGGATAAACTGATAAAAACTTTTTAAAAATAAGGTGAGTTCTCTCATATGCCTTCAAGATTGTGATTTACCACATCCTCCAATTCCATTTGAAAATTCTGCAAGGATGTTGAAAATTCTATTCCATTAGAATGGGCAGCAGATGGTGCTATTGTTTAGGAGACAAGCGACACTATTCCCCCCTACATCTTCTGAGAAAGCTGCTCTGTAATTCTTATCATTTTGTCCCATGGCAGAATGTTATCAAACTAACATTTCTCCAAAAAAAAATTTTTTTTAGCTGAAAGAGTGCTAGGTCAATTTCTGGGTCACTTTTTGTTCTCAAAAGGTACTCTCTCCTTGGCCTAAAATAGTCCAGGGTGTTCAAAACATGGCAATATGTGAGGGGCATTTGGAAGCAATTATTCTATTTTAAAAAAACTTTTGGGGAGGTGTTGTGACCTAAAAACAGCCTTGGGGACTCTATGTGGCCCATAGGCTGCACTTTCCTGACCTAAATAAATGAAATGTCCATATACACCCCAAGAATTTACTTCAATGTTCACCTGCAAAAGAAGAATAAGCCAAATCAAATATAAAGAAATATAAAAGGGGGAAATATAAAGAACACATTAAAAAAAAGTTCACAGACTAAGAACAGCAGCATAGACAAAACACAGTCAAAATTATCAGTCAGTAAATAAAATGAGTTAGTTAACAATTTGAATGTTTGTTCACAATTGTGTAGAGGAAACCTTCTCGGGCTACATCTGCTCTGCAGAAATAATCTGGGTTGATACCACTTTAATTGTCATGGTTCAATGCTGTGGAATTCTGGGAAATGTGATTGGTTGTGCCTAGGGTTGCCATACCTGAGGACCTCCAAACCGGGACAAATGTAGAACAAGGTTTGAAAATGTAGGAAATAAAAAAAAAAGGTCCTACATTTTTAAACCTTGTCCTCCTCCTCCCCGGCTTGGGAGGAAGCTTCGGCCTCCTCTCAGGCCGGGAAGGGGCGCGGGGGCCGCTTGGCATCGTGGCAATCGCCGCGGTGCCAAGTGGCCTCCTCCTCCTCCCGACTTGGGAGGAAGCCTAGGCCTACTCCCAGGCTGGGAAGGGGCACAGTGGCCGCTTGGCATCGCGGCGATCGCCGCGGTGCCAAGCAGCCTCCTCCTCCCCGGCCTCAGGGAGGCCTTGGAGGACCCCGCAGCGCACGTGGGGGCAGAGGTGGCCACGGGTGGTGCCGTTCCGGTCTTGGCGCCAAACCGGACCGGGACCGGGACGGCACTGCCCAAAGCGGGATTGCCCCACCTACAGGCGGGATATGGCATCCCTAGTTGTGCCACCATAGTTAACTAACTACAATTCCCAGAATTCCATAGCCCTGATTAAAAAGATATCAATCTAAATTATTTCTACAATGCGGATGTAGGAGTATATTGCTTGGGCAAGCAAGCCGTCTTCCAGATTCAATTCTGGATCTGGGATGTTTCTGGATGTTATCATACCTAAATTGCCACCGATCTAGACAGGATGCCACTCCCCTGATGCATCCCAGGTTGAAGCCTCACTCAGTCAGCACTTTTTCAAAGTTGGGGAGCTTCCGACTTAAAAAAAATTGACTTTTTACTGTTGTGATTGTATGTTGGGCTGCATCTACACTACAGAATTAATGCAGTTTGACACCACTTTAACTGCCATAACTCAAAATTATGGGATTCTGGGATTTGCAGTTATGTGCGACATTTAGTGTTCTCTGTCAGAGATCTCTGGTGCTCCAACAAACCACAAAACCCAAGATCCCAAAGTATGGAGCCATGACAGTTAAAGCAGTATCAAACTGCATTAATTCTGCATTGTGGCAGCAGCCTTAGCTGTATTTTGTTTAAATGTAAGTTATTTACTACCTTGGGATCCATATTGGGGAAAAGATAGTATAGTAAGTAAATAAAATGTGTGCCTTTCTCATAAGGCTCAGGGTTTGAAGTTGGATGGTGGGAGACTCAAGGAAGATAAAAAGTTCTTCTTCATACAAATGACAGTTAAACTGTTGAATTCATTGCCACGAGATGTAATAATGGCTCCCAAAGTCAATGTGATACATTAATGAAGGTTAAAGTCATCAATGTTTTCTAGTCTGGATGGCTGTATGTCACCTCCAGTATTGAGACCCTATGTATAGATCAGTTGCTGGGAAATGCAAACTGGAGGGTGTAGTTGCATCTTGTCCTGCTAGCAGGCTCCCCACAGGTGACTCACCCCAATGTGTGAACAAAATATTGAAGCATTGAGTCTCTTACAAACATGGTGCCATTACTGAAAAAGGCATTTCATATGTTGCCTCCAGCCATGCCCGTGGAAGCAACAGCCAACACAAAAGACACACAACAGCTGATTTAAAAGGATCAGTAGATTCAGATGAGAGAAGATAGTATTCAAAATAATACAAGTACAGGAAGCATAATGCTGAGATGTTGTCATTTAAATTAAACTGATTTGATTCAAGATGAGCATAAATTAGATACAATTCCACTGTTACGATTCCAATTAGTCTCTGTTTGTTAGATTTTTATTCAAATGAACCACCTCAGTCCACTTCCAGTGAGGTGATTTATTTGAATAAAAATCTAACAAATAGCAAGGTCTAGCCTTGATGGCTGTCCTTGAAGAAGTTACAATAGGGGAATGCAAAATGAATGGGGTAAAGAAATGTGTATTGTATCCATGCACAATTTGGAAATTTACTTCTGTGAGCAAGGAAATAGACTCCCGCATTCACAAGAACCAGGATTTAAGGGTCTAAGAGCTAATGCCAGTAAAAATCTTTTCGTGTGTGTTTACTCTGGGTACAGCACCTGCCTTTGATATTATAGTAACATTTCTTTACACTCAGAACAATGTTGTAGGGGAGGAATACTGTAAAAATGGGGAAATGTATATGTTTTCCTCATAATATGTGTTTTAAAAGTCACATTCTTACTGTCTCAAATATGAAGAATTTTGTAAATTTAGCTAAAATATTCAAAATCAACTGAAATAAAATTCTTCTCCATTTGTATGGGCCAAATTTCACAGATCCAATTCTTCCCAACATGACGTGGACCACAGTTATACTTGCTGGCCTTAATCACATTAACTTCAACTGCATAACAACTCTCACAACTGCAATTGCATTTATTTATTTATGTATTCATTCATTCATCCATTCATTCTATTTCACCTTTCTCTAAATAGGGGGCCAAAAGCAGCTCACAATACATATTAAAACAAAATACAGATAGCAGTGTGTTCAGCAGGGATTCAAATGTATACTTGCAAGAGCTAGATCCTCAAAATCCAGGACTTGGATGCGTTTCACAAACTCACAAATCTGTAAGTTTTAGTTTCTCCTGAAATGTATAATATTCACAGCTTCATTCCACTTTAAATATGTTAGTGGATAGTAGTAAATCCTTACTTTTAAAAAAATTAAATGTAATTCTCACCCATCTCTAGGTAAAATTATCTGTTATCATTTCTTTCTTGTTCTGTGCATCTGTGGGCCAAAATGGCAATGCTGCATTGCCATCATCATCATCATCATCATCATCATCATCATCATCATCATCATCATCATCATCATCATCATCTACCACTTGTTTCCCAGATTGGGACTCAAATAAGCTTATAATGATTTTAAAAATTGTGAAAAAATCCACAAGATACAAAAGTTAAAACATAATTAAACAATAACAAAATTAAAACCAAATTAAAACATATATCACTAAAACACACACAGACCAGCACAACAATTAGCAATAGCCAATGGAGGTTATCACATGGAGTAAAAGACGGATTGCTCCTGTACTTCCATCCTTATAGTGTGATCACGCAAAGATTATCAGATGACTCCTGTACTTATCCTGTCCTTCAGTCGTCTTTATCGCATGAGCGCAATAAGGTTATCCGACGACATTGCGCATACCGTCCTTCTCCCATCACTGAAGTGGCATAGCCCTGTCACTGTGTATTAATGGAAACTCCTGTTAATACAATGACAGGGCCACTAGCAGAAGATGGACAGAATAAGTGCGGGCATGAAAAGGAGAGGGTAAGGACGGGAATGATTCCTCTTTACTCTGTGTGATAATCTCCAATGTGTTGTGTAAGATGGGCCTCATAATGCCTGTCAGAAAAAAAGTCTTTGCTTTGTCTGTAAAAAGAAAGTAGAGAGGGTTCTAGTCTAACTTTTCTGGAAACTTGGGGGCAGCCACTGAGAAGGCCCTTTCCCACAGATGTGAGGGTGGTGGGACAGAGAACTAGAGTTGGGTGTCATCTGCATACTGATGGGACCAAACCCCAAAACTATGGACAACTTTTCCCACTGGTTTCATGTATATGTTAAATAAAATGGGAAACAGAACCAAACCCCGAGGGACCCCACAGGCCAATGACCAAGTGGTCGAACAGGAATCCCCCAGAACCACCTATTATTATTATTATTATTATTATTATTATTATTATTATTATTATTATTATTCCACTCTTTCCCCAGAACTGGGAACCAGAGCAGCTCACAACGTGAAAAGAACAAAAGAATTCTGATTTGAGTACCTGTACTGGAGGAAGGTGGGATAGTAGCCCCAAGTCCCATCCCAGCAAGGTTGACCCAAAAGGATATTATGGTTGATGGTATCAAAAGCCTCTGAGAGGCCTAGTAGAACCAACAAGGACACACTCCCCTTGTCTAGCTCCTGGTGCAGGTAATCCACCCAGGTGATTAAATGTGTCTCTGTCCCACAACCAGGCCTGAAATCAGAATGAACTGGATCTAGATAATCCATCTCATCCAGAAAGACCTGGAACTAGGAGGCCACCAAACACTCCAAACCCTTGTCTATAATGGAATGTTAGAGACTGGGTGATAATTATTCAGGATGGTTGTTTGTTTGTTTTTAGTAATGGCTTTATAGCAGTCTCCTTCAGGAAAGCTGGAGCTCTACCTTGTTTTAGCAAGGCATTAAGTACTCCCTGTTCTCGTTCAACCACTTCCACTTTTTTAAAATAAGACAGGAAGGGCGAAGATCTAGAACACATTTGGTAGCTCTCATCTCTCCAAGAATTCTGTCCATGAAGATTTTCACATGGGGATTGTAAATCTTATTATAGCATTAGTATATTGGAATTGGCAAGAACGATATAAAAGCGATTTCAAAAACTTACTTTTCAGACACAGAACGCATTAACACCTCATTAACTGTTCAAGAATGGAAACTAGCTCATTTGCTTTCCATACGTTGACAGACTTTAGCGTTTGCTAAACAACAGGTTTGTCATTTAAAAAATTACTTAAATAAGTAATAATAATAATGGCCTATATTCTGAAAAAACAAAATGTTTACCTACATTTTTTTTCTGGAATTCATTTTTTTTCTGGAATACATTTTTGTTGTAATTGAGAGGGGGTTAAAAACCAGTTAATCTCTCGCCGCTTACATAACCCTCCTGTGTGACACAAGAAACATTTCAGTCGAACTGCACTGTGGGGGAATACCCGAATGGAGTGTTGAAATATCTTTATATCCTCATGGAATCGTACTTGCTTTTCAGACATTCTGCAAATGCACAAACAAATCTTATTTGCCAAGCCATTCACGCTTTTAAAGCTCAAGATCCATTCAGTATAAAGGTGTAGAGAGCCAGTGTGAATGGTTTGAGTGTTGGATTATGACTCTGCAGACCAGAGTTCAATTCCCTGCTCAAGCATGAAATCTGCAGTGTGACCTTGGGCAAGTCACAGTCTCTCAGCCTCAGGGGATGGCAATGGTGAACCTCTTCTGAACAAATCTTGCCAAGAAAACCACATGACAGGTTTGCCTTAGGATCACCACTAAATGATTTGAAACAATTTGAAGGCACACAATACCAAGAGCAGTAACAGTAAAATACCATCCCTTATTATAGAAAATGGCAAAAACAAGGTTTGTTTGGGGGTTTTTTTTTGGAATTTATATATTTTTTGAATATTTTTAAGCTGTGAATAAGGAAACTGTAGATACAGAGGACCAATTGTAGTCATTGTCACTTGAAAAGCAGGGGACAGAGTTGCATTCACTGGATCTGTATCAATTGTAGCACCCAAGGAGCTTATCACATTACTAATAAAGTCAATTTATATCTTCCGAGTTATATTCAAATTCAGGATGCAGCCAGTATTATCACATGGATTTTGACGCCGTTGCTGCCTCCTGACTGTATCCAGGCTAAAATTTGGTTAAAATCCATCCTCAGCTGGGCAATTTGCAAAGCTAGGAAGCTCCCAAAAGTGAAAAGTGGTGGATTTTAACCAGATTTTTGTCTGGATGCTGTCAAGAGGCGGCAATGGTGGTAAAATCCATGCAATAATACTCGGCTGCATCCCAAATTCGAATGTAACTCTGAAAAGGTAAATCAGGTATATTAGTAATCTCCCAAGTCAAAGCGGATCCAAAAAATTTTATCTGCAAAGTACTGGGAAAGTTGTTTGCAGTGGGCTGTGAAGTGGTCTGGATTTTCCTCTGTGTGTAAAAGAAATGACAGGGTATCCCTGTCAATAACATCCCACTCACTCACCTGCTTTCCAATCTCTTTCTCCCCTTCCCAGCAATTCTTGTCTACTTATATCATTTACTCTGCCTGACAATATTTATGCTGCTCCACAGAGCTTCCCCACAGCTTAATACTGTAGTAGGAAACAATGGACATTGGAAGGACTGATCATCCTCTCTTGTTTGGCCTTTCCCCACCAGAAGACAGAGCTGCTATAGATTTCACATCAGGAGAATGCCAAGTTCTAGAAGCATGGTGCAACTGTCAGAGGAAACAATAAATTTGAACATTAAAATCAAGCATTCTTTTACCATATTCTTTGCATCAATGCAGCAGTAAAACATATGCTAATGAAAAATATATACTGTCTGCTAATCTAATACTTGCAAAATTAGCACATCAATCATGAAAATTAGACAATAAAGTCTTGCTCACAAAAAATCCTGCAAAAATATATTGCAAAAATAATTAAGAGATAATGTCATTTGGATAAAGCTTCACCAGAAGACAATGAGCTCCATTTGCAAGATTAAAAAAAATGACAAATCATAGGCATTTATCAAAAACTATCAAGTCAGAGGCATGTTTTTTCAAAGCAAGCGACATATATTCGTTGACAACATTTCATTACAATGACACTATTTCTATTAAAGTGTATGATTGATGGATACTTAGGGCAACTGAATGACAATTTGTTCATTGCATTTATTTTATTTTATTTTTTATTTTTTGGAAGCACTGGATTTTGATTAGCTTCAGGGGAAAAGCTTTTTTCTAAGCCAATAAAAGATCAGTGGGAATAAAAATAGATTTTTTTTTAAAGTGACACCGTTAATACTCTTTAATAAAATGGCTATCAGCTTATCATAAGCAATTAGATATGACGTAACATGATATGACCAGCTCACTCTCTCCCTCATATTTTTCTGAAAATGACCATTGGATGAATGCCAGCAGCTGACTTGCTGCCAACCTCTTAAATAGAGATTGGCAATTTTTGAGTATAAGGACGTATTCCAGATTATTTTCACAGGCAGCCTGAATATCCTTTTTGGCAGGAAAAGTGGCAAATTCCACAACTCTGAAGTTGTCATTTTGATAAACCCTGGACATTTGCCTGAATTAGGATGCCTGTTCGCCTAGGAGATTACTACATGCATCTTTTAAACTGCAATTACACCAGAAAAAAGCGGCTTTGGTGATACTCATCACATGCTGCCACCTCCAACTTGTAGCTGCTCTGTCCCCAACCCATCACTTTTCATTCACAGGAGAAACCCATTAATGATCTCACAATCACATGCAAAACTTCTCTGCCAGGGCAGTTGCAGGATTGGTGGTCACGAGGTGTCATGTCCCCACTTCCCCACATCTTCCTCCTCCGCTATTCCCAAACAGCCAGATTCTCTGAATTTTTTCTCCTCTATTTTTAAAAAACTTAAACTTGCAGTAATTCTCAATAGCAGAGCTTTGAAACTGCATGAAAAAGGAGGGAGAAATAAAAATAAGAAAATATCAGAAAGGTATGCTAGGCAGGGCATAAAGCAGAGAGGTGGGGTTAAGGGAGAGTCAGGAAAAGAGTGTGATAGGGGCAGCAGCCCCAGTTTCATGATTGAGAAGATGTGCATGATGGCTAGGAATGGGAATAGCTGTCAAAATTCTTTTCATCCCTGGAGAAGGATGGGAAATATATTTACTGTTCTCCCTACAAGTGAAGTATGAGAAAATTAAAATGTTTTTGTCTCTCACATGGGAGGGGGATTTCCGTTTGAAATTTGATGTTCTGTGCGGTTTTATTGCCTCAGTACTAAGATGAGCAATAAAACAGCAGAGAATCATAGAATCATAGAGTTGGAAGAGACCACAAGGGCCATCCGGTCCAACCCCCTGCCATGCAGGAAATCACAATCAAAGCATCCCCGACAGATGCAACTGACTTTTGTTGTTGCATTACTTCAAGTCTTTTTGACTTTTGATGATCCTAATCCATACCTATTACAGGGTTTTCTTAGCAGGATTTATTCAGAAGGGTTTTGCCATTGCCTTCCTCTGAGGCTGAGAGAGCATGACTTGCCCAAGGTTTTCCAGTGGGTTCCTGTGCTTTTTGGGGCCATCTTAGATCATAATAAATAAAGGCAAACTAATACATGCATATTGGCAATGAGATGCTGAAATTCTGTGTTGTTGTTTTTGCAAATGACTGGATTCAGATTTGTCAACTCTAAACAAAGGAGGAGGAAGGGAAGGTACAGTTCTTGAGAATATAGAAAAGACAAGCTGAGAACAGTTTTCCATTTTTTTCTCTTTATGTGTTGCATTCCAACCAAAACAATCTGTTGAATAAGTACCCTGTGTAGCTCTGGAAACACACACACATTGTAAACCTCAGAGGCAGCTCCCTGAAGAAACTACAAATATTCAGTTGCATTGTTCCTTATCTGTAAGAGCTTTGAAAAATGGCCTTTTTTGAATTGCAGATGCCATAGATGGGTTGGGGATTATAGGAGCTGTTGTCCAAAACTTTACCAAATTCTAATTCTCTCTCTCCTACCCACCCACCCACTCTCCAGTGTATACAGAAACATCCAACTTATTTGGATCAACAAACAACCCAAAGGGAAGGTATATTTACCATACATCAAAGGAATCACAGGCAGTATAGAGAAAGTGGTGAGGAAACACAACCTCCAAATGGTCTACAAACCCACCAAGAAAATCCAACAAATATTGTGCTCAGCAAAGAACAGGAGAGACCCTCTCACGGCCGCAGGACTTTACCACATACCATGTAGCTGCGGACAAGTCTACATAGGGACCACCAAACACAGTGTACAAACATGAATCAAGGAACACGAGAAACACTCCAAATTGGGTCAGCCAGAAAAATCAGCATAACAGAACACATTATAAACCATCCTGGGAATAAAATGTTGTTTGAAAACACTGAAATTCTGGATCATGCCAACAACTATCAGGTCAGAATGCACAGGGAAGCCATTGAAATCCATAAACACCTGGACAACTTCAACAGGAAAGAAGAAACCCCTAAGTAAACAAAATTTGGCTACCAGTCCTGAAAAACACCAAAATCAAGATCCAGTAAATGAAAATGAAAATCACCCAGGGTGAGGGGATTTTCCCAGCAGGCAATGGATCATTAATTAAATAGACCTCCTGAGGCCTTGTCATTCAACCACAGACTAATACACAGATTAACATACAAATCGCTTCCTCTCAACCATCACTATATATAGCCCATCCTCTTCCTTGCCAGCATTCTCTGAAGATGCCAGCCACAGCTGCTGGCAAAACGTCAGGAAAAAATGATTCTAGAACACGGCCCCAAAGGCCAAAAAAAACCACAAAAAATCTATGGATGCCAGCTGTGAAAGCCTTCAACTTCACAAAGGTTGTTGTTGTTGTGTGTCTTCAAGTCACTTCCAGTTTATGGTAACCCTAAGGCGACTATCATGGGGTTTTCTTGGCAAAATTTGTTCAGAGGTTTGTCATTGCCTTCCCTAAGGAAGGCATGATTTACCCAAGGTCACTCAGTGTGTTTCATGGACAAGCAGGGAATCAAACCCTGGTCTCCAGAGCTGTAGGTCACTGCTCAAATCACTATGCCATGCTTAGTTTCAGAGTATTTGCAGTAAGCTGAGCAATATGAGTTGGTCAATATGATTTATATTCAGTGTCCCCAAGCAGTACACACTCCATCTCACTGCACAGTCCCATCTATCAATCAGTGCTATATGCAATTGTCCTTACTCTGAGTTGAGTCTGAAAGAAACTGCTATATTCTACAACTTTAATGTAATATAATTAATTGGAAATATAATCTCATGTATTGGTTATAGTGTATGTTTCAATTCAAAAAGCATGGAAAGTGAAAAGTCAAATGCTGTACAAGCAATAGTTCCCATAACTAAGAAGGGAATTGGTGTACTTAATGAGTTTTGGAGGGTTCTCTTGAGAAAGATGGTGCTTTATAATGGATCTAGTGGGCAGTGAATGTTTATTTGAAAATATGTCCTCAGGTGTGCCACACTTTATCCAGCAGATCTATTTCCCTCCTATCCTCAATGTGAGAGGTAGGCAGAAAGATGAGTGCCTACTGGTAGATCTATGCATGGATCAGCAAAGATTTCATATTCCCAATCATTAGGAGTAGTAAAAACTAAATTATTTTCCCTGCTTTCCCCAATGTCTCTATGTTAATGCACAGAGCATGAGAAATAAACAAGATGAACTCTTAATATAGGAAAACAAATATTACAGTATTTAATAGGCAGCACTGAAACCTGGTGGGATGAGCCTCATTATTGGAATTTAGTAATGGAGAGGTATAAACTATTCCAAAGAATTAGACCAAACAGGAAAGGCAGAGGGGAAGCATTATATGTCAAGAATGTGTGTATCCATAATGAGACCCATGACTTAGAACATGCAAATCAGGTTGAGAGCATTTGATAACAAACAAAGGAGAGGAAAATGACAGAGATATAATTGTGAGGGTTCCTCCGCAAAGCCAAACTGAAGATTTAGGTGATGCCTTCCTAGATCAAGTCACCAAATAGTGAGAGATGTATTAGTAATGGGAGATTTCAACCTCATTAATACTGAGTCAAACTATACCAAAAATGTAAGTTCCAACCGATTCTTCACTTGTATTGCAAACAAGATAGAGGATGTAGCAACTATTCTAGATCTGATTCAGACAAACAGAGATGAACTAGTCAGTGAGAAAAAAGCAGTGCAGTCCTTGGGTGGGAATGACCACATATTCTTGGGATTCATTATACAGAGGAAAAGTAATGGTGAAAATAGTCAGACATGCACTCTGGACCTAAAGGAAGCTGATTCAGTAAGCTTGGAGAAATACTAGATGATATCCTATTGTCAGAAATGATCAAAAGGAAGAGAGTTCATGATGCCTCAGAACAATTTAAAGATGAGATATTGAAGGCACAGTTGCAAACAATTCCAGTGAAGAAGATAAGTGGGAGGCATCTGAAGAAACCAGGGTGGATATACAAAGAACTATCAGATGAACTGACACTTCAAAGAGACATGTATAAGAAATGGCAGAAGCAAAAAAAAAAAAAAAAAAATCACCAAAGAGTAATATGAACAAATAGCCAGTAATTGTAGGGAGAAAGTCAGAAAAGCTAAAGCTCAGAATGAGTTCAGCTTGCTAGGGTGGTTAAAATAATAAAAAATGGTATCAACAGGAGGAATAAGGAAACAGTAGGGTCACTGCATAGAAAAGATGGTGAACAGATATGGCACACAGATGGTGGAACTGTTCAACACTTTCTTTTCTCTCTTTTTTGCCATAATCTTCTCCCAAACAGAAAACAGTGCTCTAATTGGTGAAAATAAAACAAATGATACAGTAAGCAGACTACAGCCCAGAAGAGGTAAGGAAGTAGTGAATTAATACCTAGCTATTGTAAATGAATTCAAATCTCTAGGGCAAATGAACTGCAACCAGGAGTAATACAGGATCTTGCAGATGTAAACTCAGAGCCACTAGCAATCTTTTCATTATTCTTGGAGAACAGCAGACTGGAGGAAAGTGAATGTAATCCACATCTTCAAAAAAGAGAAAGAAGAGGACACAAGCAACTATGGACCAGTCAGCTTGATTTCAATATGAGGAAAGATTCAAGAAAAGATCATTAAACAGTCTGTGCATCAGAGAGCCAGTGTGACATAGCGGTTTGAGTGTTGGGACTATGGAGATTATCACACGAGAGGCAAGCATCCTTCTCCCTTCATTAAACCGTGTTAATTGCACAATCGGGGAGGGGATTATCACACCTCTGTGTGCTTATCCCGTTCTTCTCCAATCCACAAACAGTAATGGACCTATCATTTGGTATTAACAGGAGTTAATAAATGCACAGGGTGTGATAATCTTCCCCCCGATTGCACAATAAACACGGTTTAATGATGGGAGAAAGATGCTTGCCTGCTCTGTGTGATAATTTCCTATAACTAAGGAGACCAAGTTTCAGTTCCTCTGCTTGGCCATGAAACCCATTGGGTGACCTTCTGTGCATCCCATTCTCTCAGCCCCAGGGGAAGGCAATGTCAAACCTCCTCTGAACAAACCTTGCCAAGAAAACCCATGATAGGTTTATCTTAAGGTTGCCATACATCTTAAATTACTTGAAGGAACAAAACAGCAGCAGCAACAACAACATGCTTAGAATGGAATGCTGTGATTACTAAGATCCAGTATGGGTTTCACAAAAACAAATAAAGCCAAGATAATCTTATTTCTTCTCTCTCTCTTTTGATAGTCTAATAAGCTTGGTAGATCACAGGAGTGTTGTGGATGTAGTATATGTTGATTTTATTAAGGATTTTGAAAAGGTCTTCCATGATATTCTTGAGGCAAGCTGGTGGACTATGTGCTAGCTAGACAGTGCTGCTGTTAGGTGTATTTATAATTGGTTGACAGTCTGAACCCAGACAGTGGACCTTACCACACAGGGCTCCTGGCACGGGATGAGAATGGTCCAAAAGGAGCCGGGAAGGGAATGCAATGAGTGGGGGACACATTTTACTGCAAATGAGAAATCCCTCACTCATTCAGTTCCTTTCCTTTCCATTCCCAATCCATCCCAGAGGAAGTGATTTTTGAGCACTGTTCTGAACAGTTCTCAAAAATCACGTCCTCTGGCATAGATTGGGAACAGAAGGGAAGGGAACTGAACAAGTGAGGGACTTCTGTGTGCAGTAAAATGCATCCCCCACTCATTCCTGGCCCCTTCCGTTCCGTTCTCATCCTGTTCTGTGGAGTCCCTGTGTGGTAAGCTTCAGTGTTAGAGTTCTAGTAAAAGAGTCAAAAAGTCATATATTTCCACTTCTGTGTGCAGTAAAATCCATCCCCCACTCATTCCTGGCCCCTTCCGTTCCGTTCTCATCCTGTTCTGTGGAGTCCCTGTGTGGTAAGCTTCAGTGTTAGAGTTCTAGTAAAAGAGTCAAAAAGTCATATATTTCCACT
>NW_024802936.1:4011043-4014890 GCF_019175285.1 Sceloporus undulatus
ATGTATTTACAAGTGCAGATCTCTCCTTCAGATGTTCAATGTTCACTACATAAACATGTGATATGCATACTAAATAAACATGCTGGGTCAAGTGTGAAGGAAGCCTCAGTCTCCAACATTCATATAACTCAGTGTTAGCCAACTCAGCAGCCTGTTATGTTTCCTTTGATCTCTGGTGCCTTTGTTTATTGTTCTGTATATTTATAGATGTATATATGGATTTATATTTTGGGATCCTGAATGGTTAGGATTCAAATATTGCTGACAACCCATAAAAGGGGGCAATAGAAGGGTTGTTTGCAATCAAAAATACACTTTTAAAAAAATTGAATGGGAAGTCCTGCTTATCTTATTCACGTACTGGGAAAATATGCACTGCAGGTATACCTAGCTAACAAAGGAGATGTGTTCCTGGGCTTGATTTTGTTAGCAGAAAATTTGGTATCAGAGGTAGAAATAACACAGAAAGGATAGGGATAGATTCAAGAAGTGGGGTTCACATTTTTTCAGCAAATAATTTATTCAAAATTAATAATATGCACATGTGAAAGGAAACAGCCAGGTTAGGTAAGCCTTGCATAAGTATTTAAAAATAGTCTGAATCTTCTAGATCCTTAAAGATTTTTTCCAAAATTTATCCAGGAATGTTCTTTTCTTTATCCTGCCTACACCTTTCTCATGATTTCTGTTTTAGTGGGTAAACTTCTAGATCATTTTTTTAAAAATGCTGTGGGTAGTTGGCGAAGCAGGCTTACTTGCTTTGCCCTTTTCTCTCTGTTTTGCTCATGCATGCTCAGTAAAAGATACTGTAGGCATCTGCTATTTATCTTGCCTGTTGTAGGCAAAGACACACAACTGCAAATAGCATTAGCTAGAGTAGAATCCTGTTCTTTCCCAGCACAAACTTTATTGAATGGTTTACTGCAGACATAGTTGCTGCAGCTCAACACACAAACTTGGGGTTTCTCCAGCCTTTTTTCAACATCCTCCTAGTGCCACTGCTTTTACTGGAAATATAGGACACAAGTAAAGAAAATGGGAGTTGCGGTAATTTTTTAATAAAAACTTGTGGTTTAGTTAATTTTATTTCATGGAGATTAGAACTGGTTTGTTTTGTTTAGTCCCATTAACTATTAAAGAGTGTAGTACATCAGAGCCTTATTTTGTCAGCCATGCTCTTTAACATCAATATAAAGCTTCTGGTTGAGGTTAACAAGAATGGGAATTTTGAGGTCATCAAATGCTGCTGATACACATATTTCTTTCTTTCTTTATTGGATTTATACCCTGTCTTCCTCTTGGGATGGGATCAAAGAAAATTTCAAGAGGTTTAAAACAAGATTAAATTGTAAGATAATTCTCCAAAAGTTAAAAAAAGAATTAAATAACAATATATTAAAAACAATGATTAAAACACAAAACAAATACAGCACACCACTTTACACATACTACTGCTGTATAGTTTTCAACTCAAAGGCCTATCCAAATAGAAAGGTCTTTACTTGCCAATGGAAAGAGAGCAAAGAGGGGCCAACTGGACTTCCAGTGGAAATGTATTCCACAGCCCAGTAGTGGCCACAGAGAAGGCTCTCTTCTGTGTCCTCACTGAAGGTGCCTGTGACGGTGATGGGACTGAGAGAAAGCCCTCCCCTGCAAATCTTAAAAGCTCATGCTGTCTTATATCAGGAGATACAGTCTTCCATATATCTGAATCCAAGACATATAGAGCTTTAAATGTCAAAACCAGAACTTTGAATTGTGTCTATAAATGAACTGGCAGCTAGTGAAGTTGTTTGAACAGGGAAAACATGTGATCCTTGTAACCAGCCCCAGGCAACAGTCTTGCTGCGTCATTTTGAACCTGCTGAAGTTTCCAGTTTCCAAAAGCAGCCCCACATAGAGCACATTTCAGTAATCCAAATGGGATATAATCAAAGCATGTGTCACCGTAGCTAAAACTGACATCCTCCAAAATAGGCACAGTTGGTGCATTAATTTTAACTGTGCAAACACACTCTAGGCCATGGATGAAACCTGGGCATCCAGGCTCAGTTTCAAGTTCAGGAATACACCCAAACTGTGAATCTGAGATTTCAAGGGTAGTGTAACCAAGCACAAGCTGAATCCCTACTCTGCCTTATAACTCACCAGGATCTGTCTGAATTGAGTTTCAATTTGTTCTCTCTGTCCTCAAGACCATTACTGACAACAGACACTGGTTTAATAGAAAGACAGATTCTTTGGAATCAGATTTAAAGAAGAGATAGAGTTGGGTGTCATCAGTGTACTGGTGACATTGAGCCCCAAGACTACAGACAATCTCTTCCAGCCGTTTCATGTAAATATTAAACAGCATGGAGGACAGAGATAAGTCTTGAGGTACACCACAGCAGAGTGAACAAGGTGTGGAATAAGCATCTTCCAGCACCATTCTCTGAATCTGCCCCTCCAAGAAGGATCAGACCCACTGCAGAACAGCTCCCTCAATTTCTATTCTAGACAGCCAATCCAGAAGAAAATCATAGTCGATTATATTTAAAGCCATTAACATGTTTAGCAGAATCCACCAGGGCACACTCCTCCCTTTTAGTTCCCTACATAGGTCATCCATCAAGACAACCAAAGCTTTCTCACTCTGTCCCATAGCTAGGACCGAAGCCTTGAAATGGATCTAGATAATCTGTTTCATCTAAAAAAGTAGACTACCAAATACTTTAGAACTTTGCTCCCAAAAAGGGGATGTTAGAGATTGGCTTATAATTCTCCACTTTGGTGTAGTCCAGGAAAGATGGAAAGTGGTCTTGCTGTAGTGGGGCATTCACTACTCCTGTAACCCACTCAGCCAGTGCCCCCTCAGGCTTCTTTTAGGAGCCAAGAAGGGCATGGGCCCAGTACACAGGTGGTGACTCTCATCTCTCCAAGGATCCTGTCCACATTCTCAGGTGGCACAAATTGGAATATATCCAATAACACAGGACAAGCAGGGAGCAAGATTATATCCACTAGAATGGTATTAATTACAACATCCAAGTCAGAGTAGATCTGAGCTATTTTATCCACAAAGTACTGTGCAAATTCTTCATAGCAAGCTGCCATATTGCTCTTGAGGGAAGAGTATAAAAGTTCCTTGATCTCTTGAGACAGATCTGCTGGACAGCACTGTGTGAATTCAATGGTTCTGCTGTCACCACTGGAATGACATAGGCTTTCCAATGAGCTCAAGTCCGTGCTCATTTGGACTCACTTCACGTCTTATGCCCTCATCACTTTAGTCTCTGTCCCACTTATTTCATCACCACCAGCTCCCTGATGAAACAGAGTGTTTGTTTGGCTCCATTCCACAAGAGATGTTTAGGAACAATTGTGTACTTGCCTTAGCTATTTCCCTATTCTAGCAATCATCCAAGGCTTTGACAGGATCATCTGTTGAGGCAACAGGAAATTCCCCAAGAGCCTTCAGGAATCCATCTGGATCCATAAGCCTCCTAGGGTGGACCATCTTGATCAGCCTCCCCATGCCTGCAGAGGTTCCAAGTTCCAGCAAGTCTTTATAGGCATTCTTATGACCATAATCCTGTTAGTGTCCTACTCATTTGCAAGTTCCCCTATGGAAGCAGTTGGACATTTATGTCCAAAGCGTAATATCTGTATTTAGTTTAAGGTTGCATAAATGGAATGCATCAATTTGGCTTGATCACGTGTACCTACAGTTGTGTAGATTTACCATTCTGCACAAGGGCTGTGCAGCACAATCAATGTGAAACTTCACACATGGAGATATACACTATCCAGTTTTCATAATAATAATAATAATAATAATAATAATAATAATAATAATAATAATAAT
>NW_024802936.1:4014900-4022259 GCF_019175285.1 Sceloporus undulatus
GTTTATTTATATACCGCTTTTCCAAATTAGATCAAAGCGGTGTACAACAGGAAGTACAATACAAAGTCAAAATAAAACATAACAGGCCTCTCTCTCCCTCAAGATGGTGGTCAGAAGGAGGGCTCTTAGTCTTTCAGGCCAGGCCTCTCTCCCCCTCAAGATGGTGGTCGGACGGAGGGCTTTTTCTTCTTTCAGGCAGGCAGTTGGAGCTAGCCTGCCTCTCTCCCCCCAAGATGGTGGCTGAAGGGAGGGTTTATTTCATGTAGGATTTATTTCTTCTTAACATCAGAACCAGTTGAAGCTGTGAAAATCCTGGAATTATGTTTATATGGTATCATGGGCTAGATAAAAAGCAATGAAATGAAACTTAAAACCAACAATAGAAAGGCTGTGTGCACTGGCAGTTCCTAGGTCAGAGGATTTGGTAAGCCTGCTCTGGATGCAGTTTTGTTCCCCATGAGGGAAGTGGTATGGTTGGAAGCATTTTTGGATTCATCTTTGTCCCATCCGCATCAAGACCAGAGTGTTTTCATTGTGCTTCATTAGTCCCACTAGCTATGGCCATTTCTGGATATGGATAACATGTCCACAACTGTACTAGTTGCTTCTGACCAAGATCACTGTAATATACGCTCACTTAGCTTTGTACAGGTACTGCTCTTTAGAACAACATGGAGGATGCAGAATGCAGTAGCTAGTTTGCTGCCTAGAAACTACATTATACAGGTTTTAGTGGAAATGCACTGGGTTGTCAATACATTTTCTGGTTTGAGTTCTGCAGGGAGATAACATTTTATACTCTGAATAGCTTGGTATATTGATGCTTGAGGGAGGCCCTCTCTCTTTATATATCTACTGGACAAAGAATTGTTGTGGCAACAGCGCTCTCTGATATAGAAGCCTAATGGCTTCCCCTTTGACAGCCAGATCAGGGCCACGGCAACTGCACATCACAGCCCCAATCTGGCCTTTGCAGATCACAAAAAGGAGCCACAAAAAGTGGCTTCTTGTTGAGCCCTGCAAAGGGCACAATAACCACGGCACTGCGGCTTTACAGTGTTCCTTCGGTGATGCATTGTGCCGTCGCAGTGCCAGAGGAGTGCTGTGATGCCACACACCATGCTCCCACTTCGCTCCCAACCCGGCTTTTCCTGCCACTCTGCACAGCCCCTATATATCTCACAAAGCTACAAAATTCCATAACATTGAGCCATGGCAGTTGAAGTGGTGTCAAACTGCTTTAATTCTGCAGTGTAGGTGCAGCCTTAGACTTGCTCCTAAGGTATGTGAATATGCTAAACTCAGTATAGATTATGGCCTAAAATAGAGTAGTGAAAGCACCTGCACTGGATTGCTAATATTTGTTTGTTTATTTGTTGGGACAACACATACATGTGACTGAAATCCAGTTATTTGGAGACTTATTACTAGAGTAGAATCAGTGAATCAATGGAGCTTACATATGTATCAACCAACTTCCCATCGATTTAGTGAGTCTACTGTAGCTGGGATTAGCTATTGGATTTAGGCTTCTATATTCTGTCTTTCTTGTATCTTATACAAAACAAATAAGCATCAAGATTGGTGTCTTGCCACTAACTTTTCTATTAATGTTTCAGAGTTTTTCAAAGAGTTGGCCGCAGTTTGAATGGAGGCTTCCTGTGGCAAATGAGATTAGTCTGTGCATGGACACATTTTCATTTCTTTCAAAGGGCATAGTTAGAGCATTTTCAACTGGATCATTACAATCCATTAAAAGAAAATACTGACTAAGCCAGATAGTAATAGTGATTCAACTATTGTTTGAAAGAGTTAATCTGTAAGGAAATGATCTCTTCCTTGCTCCAGCTGACCTCGTAATGAGGGCAGATGCATTCAACAAAGCATGAAATGTTCATATTTATCAAAGTATGGCCTTGCCTCTTGAATGCTGAAAGCACCACTTACATACTTCAATAGGCAATCTGACAGGTACATCACTCCTTGCAGGTGAAGGGCTGATCATCTTTAAAGAGGCTGGGTTCTCATTGTTGTGAACAAGGACACATACCTATTTTTAAAACTAACCCAATCAAGAGACAGCAATAAATGTTTCTTCTCTCTTATACTAATGTTTTCCCTAACCAAAATAGCAACCTTTCCAGATGCTTCTTATTTATAAAGGAACAGCTGCATTAACATTATAAAATATCAGATAATCTATCTGAGTTACAGTGAAATCGCAGTCCTATTTTTTATAGCTCTAATTAGAATCTGGAAACACATCTTCAACAATTCAATGCATATGGCTTAACCTATACAAGCTATGTTAATTGTGATTACTGTAATTATGCCTTTCTTTTAAATTCGGTATTCAAAAGATTGCTAAATTTGGTTCCTCACACATGCATTGAATATATTTTATGGCTCAAAAAAAGAGTAAAAATGCATATTTTATTCCACATTGTCTTGCATTTCAGTGTAAAATGTCTATCAATATAGGAGCTATTCAGACACAACTAAAGATCCATCATCAATATCTAATTGCAATATAAAGCATTTGTGCAGAAAAATAGGGGGGGTTATATTGTAGTGCTTTATGGATCTGGATGTTCCTGTAAATTGTGATGTGTTCACTTGGGGGGGGGGGGGGGGGATGATTTCTGTGTCTGTTACGTGACATCTGTGGGTACCTGTGAGCTGCAGTTTTATGAAAGCATTGTTTTGCTTCTAAGTGTTACTTCCCGCAGATTTGGTTTAGCCATGTCTGTCACATTCTGTTTCAAGCTTTTGTGAGGAACATCAGATTATTAGATTTTGTGCCTGTATGATGCTCTCTCTGTGGAGCAGGCCAGGCTGATGAGAAAAGAAGAGCCAGAACCTTAACTATATTTACTGTTGGTCTGACGAGCTACTGAGGTGATGAAACTGCAAATTAAAACTAACAGTGAATACTATCCAGAACTTAGAAAATGTATTCTTCAACCAGAGCTCCCCAAATCCTCCAGCTGGTTTGGGAATTCTAGAAGTTGTGGTTAAAAAAACTATTCTAAACTTTGAAAGTTACAATTACAAGAGCATAGAATAAAAATAAAGGGCTATGTCCAATGCCATACTGGCAGAATGAAATGCATGGAAATTTATTCCCTCACTCCTTTCCCAAACAGTCCACACAATCCCCTGAAAATGCTACACAGAGAGTTGGTGGATCTGCCCAAATGGGAGAACTGGGCTCTGAAGAGCAGAGGTGAATGGGAACATCCAGGTAGTTATATGTGTGTGTGTGGGGGGGGGGGATACAGTGGAACCTCCACATTCACTGGGATTATGGGCACAGGATCCCTGTGAAAGTGGAAAAAATGCAATAATCACTAGGTCCTCCAGAACAACTCTATGGTCAACCTCTGCCAGAGGTTGACCATAGAATTGTGCTAGAGGAACTAAATGCCTAGAGAATCTCTAGCAATCTTTAGGTCCTCCAGTGTGACTTTTGGTGAAGATTGACCACAGAGTCCCGCTGGAGGATCTAGGGATTTCTGAAGAGAGCATATTAAACAAATGCATGAATAATCAAATTTGCAAAATTCAAAGCCACAAATAGGGAGGGCTGATTGTATAGGAACTCCTTCTCAGTAAGGATTACTCCACTCCCCAAATGTATAGCAACACAGAGACTGAGACACAAGTTAGATGCAGAACTCTTAATTTGCTGTGTTCACATTCCCTTGGTATCTTTGTCTGTGCCTTTTCTTTGGATGTCTTAACTGTATTTCTAAATGCTTGATTGAAGTTTTATGTTACAGCAATGAGTTTCAAAGAAATTTCATGGGGGAGGCAAAATTCTTATAGAGAGCAATTTCCTCATTTTCCTCTCCATGCCCCAACAGCTGCATCCCTGGGAGGATACATGATGACTTAAAGTGTGCCTTCTAACAAAATGATGCCACTGAGCCCAGGAAGGGGGGCGAGTTGCTATGGGATGTAGATAACCCTTGGTTTTCTGTTCAAATGAATATGACCTGCAGCTGTTCAAAGATATAGCTGTGTTAGTTTGTCGAATCAGTACATTCAGAAATCTTGTAGCATCTTTGAGACTAACTGAAAGAAATTGTCAGCATGAGCTTTCGTAGGTTTCCTCAGATGTCAGATGTGGAGTGGAAGCCAGGTACAGACATATATACAGTATGCCGCTGGTATGCAAGGATGCCAAAACAAATTATAAATCCTTTGTGTATGGAAATGAAGTTGCAGGTCCAATTTTAACAATGGGCTTCCCTGATCAAAAACTCCTTAATTCAGCCAACCACAAGACAAAGTTTGTGCAAATCTGAGGCTCGCCCACCAAGACTCTATGGATTTCCCAAGATCCACAAGGATTCCATTCCACTCCGACCCACAGTGAGTGCCATTGGATCCCCCACATATGACTTGGCCAAATTTCTGGCCACACAATTACAAACCCATATAGGGCACACACCCCACTACATCACGGACCCAGCCCACTTCATGGGAAAAATCAAGAACCTGGAACTAAAACTTGGAGACATTTTAATCAGCTTTGATGTGGTCTCCCTGTTCACCAAGTCCCCATAATGGACACCATGACACTCATCCAACAGATTTTTCCAGAAGACATCACAGCCATGTTCAAACATTGCCTCACCACAAGCTATTTCCAGTGGGACAATGGATTCTACGAACAGAGAGATGGAGTAGCAATGGGAAACCCTCTAAGCCCTGTCATAGCAAACTTTTACATAGAGCACTTTGAAAAGCAAGCTCTGGAAACGGCACCGAAAAAGCCTACAACTTGGTTTCGATATGTGGATGACACTTTCACCATCTGGAGCCATGGAGAAGAAGACCTGGCTGTATTCCTGAACCATCTGAACAACATCCACCCCAACATCCAATTCACTATGGAAAAAGAAAAGGAAGGAACACTGCCATTTTTGGATGTCCTTGTCAGCTGCAAACCGAACCTACATTTGGGTCACACAGTATACTGAAAACCCACACATACAGACCAATACCTTCACAAGAACTCCAACCATCACCCAGGACAAAAAAGAAACACAATCAAAAAACTGGTAGACCGAGCAAAACGCATCTGCGAACCCCATTTCTTGGAAGATGAACTGAAGCACTTGGACCGGGCTCTACAGGCTAATGGTTATTCCAGCTCAGACATCAGAAGGGCTGCCAGGCCCAGGAAAACCCAGAGAAGTGAAGACAAGCAGCCACCCAAAGGGAAGGAGCCCTGGTGGTGCAGTGGTTAAATGCCTATACTGCAGCCATTCACTCGAAACCACAAGGTTGCGAGTTCAAGACCAGCAAAAGGGCCCAAGCTCGACCCAGGCTTGCATCCTTCCGAGGTCGCTAAAATGAGTACCTAGACTGTTGGGGGCAAATTATCTTACTTGCTAATTAGCTTACTTGCTGTTCACCACTATGATCTTTAGAATAGGGGTATATAAATAAAATTTTTAAAAAAGGTATTTTTACCATACATCAAAGGAGTCATAGACAGAATAGGCAAAGTGGTGAGGAAGCACAACATTCAAATGGTTTACAAACCGACGAAGAAAATCCAGCAAATGCTTCGCTCAGCCAAAGACCAGAGAGACCCTCTCACGGCCGCAGGAGTTTACCGCATACCATGCAGCTGCGGACAAGTCTACATAGGGACCACCAAACGCAGTGTGCAAACAAGAATCAAGGAACACGAGAGGCACTGCAGACTGGGCCATTCAGAATATGCCACAAACCATCCTGGGCATAAAATACTGTTTGAAAACACCAAAGTTCTGGACCATGCCAACAACTACCATGTCAGGATGCACAGGGAAGCCATCGAAATCCACAAACACCTGGACAATTTCAACTGGAAAGAAGAAACCCTTAAAGTGAGCAAAATTCGGCTACCAGTCCTGAGGAATAGCAAAATAAGGACTCAGCAAATGCAAATGGCAAACCATTCAGAGTCAAGGGCTTTCCCAGCAGATAATGATCACCAATTAGCAGACATTAATCCTCTTTTGCATTAGCCTCCCAGGCTGAGGCTAGCCATCAACACAGAACAATACACATGCAAATCACTCCTGCATTCCCAGGCTCATGCAGTATATATACACCCAATTTTTCCAGACAAAGCATTCTCTGAAGATGCCGGCCACAGATGCTGGCGAAACGTCAGAAAGAAACTCTGCTAGAACATGGCCACATTCTTCAACAATGTTCTTTAGATCCGTTTCCATTGTATAGCCTTCGCCATTGTGTTTAAGTTTCATTATGGTCTTTTCTCCTTTTTCTTTGTTTAATCTGACAACAACCCATTTAATAATAATAATAATAATAATAATAATAATAATAATAATAATTTGTTTTATTTATATACTGCTATTCCAAAGATCATTTCCCTACTCTGTTAGCATTTTCAAAGTGATAATGTTTGACATTTTTAATTTTATTTGCTACCTCTAACGTAATTTTGTTCCTGAATTGATTTTTAATTATTTGAATTTCATAAGGTATATTTTGGTCTGCTGGATTAGTTATGGTATGTATTCCTGTTCCTTAAATTTAAGTTTATTCATAAGCTCTTTTTCTCTCTCTCTTTTTTTCCTCCTGGTGATGACTTCTTGTTGGATTAGATGGCCCCTAATTACTACTTTTCCGGCATCCCAGATCACGTTTATAGGGGTTTCTTTATTTACATTTTGTTCAAAGTATGCTCTAATTTCTTGTTTTATCTTTTTTACTACATTTTCATCAGATAATATATATTCTTGTAGTCTCCAAGAGTATTCTCTTTTGTCTTGATTAATTTGCAACATAGTAGGGCTATGGTCAGATAGAACCCTAGGTAATATTTCAGTTTTTATAATTTCTTTACATAAGAGTTGAGATGTAAATGCTCTATTCGTGACCAAGACTTGTGTTTCCCTGAAAAAAAGGTGAATTCTTTGACTCCTGTATGTTGTAATCCCCAAACATCTATCAGGTTTAGATCATCTATCATATTGATCACTGGTTTAGGCAACTATCCTTGAAAGGCCTGGGTGAGGTGATACAAGTCTTTCAGATCTTTACAGTGGCCATGTGTCAATGTGTGAAAGCAATATATCTACTTACCTAAAGTATGTTTCCCTGAATTCAAAACTCTATCTGAGGGGTCATACAGATGTTATTGTTTTAAACACAATTGTGTGAATAATTTCTCAAGCCTTCCGGGTTTGTTGTTCTCACTTTTTTTTATTGGACCCACAACTATGCATATCTCTGCGAGTTCTGTTGCTCACACATGTCAGCACTGCAAATAAAGATAGGTGCTTTCTGCACCGCCATTTGGGACGTCCTCCGGACGTCCCATTTTAAAAA